>NW_022157991.1:0-42473 GCF_003316985.1 Fusarium coffeatum
CACTACCTTTGGTCGTATGTGATAGGAAGAGCTGTAGTTTTGAATGATATAGGCGATTAATTCTCTCTGTAGCCGTGTCTACGGACGACGCCAGAGAAAGCTGCTACTGAGATTTATTGGCCCCCGGTAAGGTTCAACCACATTCTTGAATTCATATTTGGAAGCTCTCTACAGTAATATGACTCATATAAGCCTCCTTCATTTATTAATTGGCTGTAGTAGACTAAAGCGCTCAAGTTAAGTCACTATACGCGGATTATCACCAGGACTTACACGGAGTGCAGTGATGTATCATGATTCTATAACCAGGGTCTTTAACGCTGCATCTGAAATATGCTGTTTTACCCCTAACGATATTTACTGTCCGTACTATCATTGGGAAGCTGATTTGTCTTCTGCTGCGGCCTTGGTACTCGTGATTATATTCAACAGGCATATCACAGAAGTTTCCACCTCACCACTCGCATCCATACTCTCAAAGACCAAGCTCACATGCCCATCTCCATTGTTAATCGGCTTAAAGAGCGAATGCTTCTCCAGTATACCCCAGAGAACATCCACATCAGTCAGTTTTGTTTTGCTACCCTGTTGACGCTCAGGCGTAGAAACTCGTTGTTCTAACACATTGTGGCGGCAGTGTACGTTGATCCAATAAAGCGGAACTCCTGCTTTGCTTGCGATATCGAGATGTTCTCGAAAAACAGCTTCGTCTCGTGGAGAGTCTGCTGCTAGACATGCTGTCATGAGGATGGTGTGGCCCTGTTTAGCCTGGTGTGCCAGCTCTTCAAAGATAGGGGCTCGGACTGAGCGACGTAGCTCATGATGTCTATCGCTCCGGTTTGGAATGACTGCGACCACGGGGTCAATGAGGAGGTGGTTGTCTAGAAGACATGTTGTTTCAGTGGGGAGGTACTTCTGAAGATGCTTCAGAACGGTGAGCTTTCCTGTCCCTGGGAAGCCATTCAGGACGACAATTTTTCCAGATGAAGAACCGGACATTTGTTGAGATTGTTCGGGATTTGTTGTTTTATTTCTACGGGATGCCTCATGTGAGTGTGCCACGAATGTCTGGAATACCATGATCAAAATTTGTGGTTTGGTCAGTCAGAGTTGAAGAGATAAAGTCGTACATGTTTGTGTAAGATAGAGACGTCACGTGTAGTTCTGTGAAGAACACAAAGGTTATTCCTTATCGAAATCCCCCGACCACCTTTATGTATCAAATTGTCTTTGTAGTGTTTGACGAAGAGTGGTACAGTGGGATACTCCCTAGATCCTACAAACCTTCTCAAATTCCGAACCTAAAAACCCTTTCTCCCCACTGCACCACCACTCTTTGTTTTTGCTGGGGTCACAGGGTCGAACTGAGGGCTGTGACCTTCTTTTTCTTTTTACTCCGGCTGCCGCTAGAAAGTGTACAAGACACGACCCTTGATGGCATACTGGTATAATCAACCAACAATATCAGAACTCAAGAGGGATTTCCACTGCTTTGCTTCCATGTTCAAAGCAAACACACCCCCTTTCCGTTTGCTTGCCGCTTTTTCGAATTCAAACATCCTGATAGTCAGCTTTGAAGTTGCCAAGGTTCAGAAGAGATCCAGCAGATACCCAGACGACCCCTTTTCAAATGAACTCCTTGCCACAGTGACAATGGCCCGATCACTCGCTCGTCAAATCTATAACCTCAGGAGCATTATCAGCTGCACGCTTCTCTCCAGCCGCTGGCGACTGCGAAGTAGTTGTCTGGGCTGGTCTCGGACCCAGTCGTTCAATCTTGGCATAGTCCGAACCAAGCAGTGTTTTGAGATCTTCGGCTTCAAACTTAGCAAACTTTGCGGCACACTGATCCCTTCGTTTCCGCCAATCTTGTAGTTTGACCTCTTCAGGGCGACCTGTCTTGGTTACGACCATCGTATTTGGGTTTGTGTTCCGCTCTGTTACGTGGGTGCAGGCGACGTGAGCGGCTTGGATCTCTTGATGAAAATGGAAGCGGCGTTGTTTGCTCATTGGGTACCTCGCAGAGATTCTTGTTGGGTGGGCAAGAAAGGCGTTCAAGCGTTCGCAATCTTCGCACCAACAATCAACACCCACCATCGACCAATTAACAGATCCCTGGGGCTCAGAACCAAGGTAGCCTTTGAGCATTGTCAGAATGAGAGTTGAGAAGAACTTCTGGTATGATGGAGTTGTCAAGGGTGTTTTCTCGACCTCTAGAATCTCGACACTGGATTGCAAAAAGGGAATCCACATCGAGAAGAGTTCAACGGCTGGGAGTTTGTGAGCTTGCTTGTTGACTTTCGTCATAAACTGGTCTCTCAGATCACCCAATTTGTGGAGAAACAGGAAGAAATTTCTCAATGTTTCCCACGTAATTGCGTTTCTCAGTTGACTGCGAACTTGGCGAATTCGGCTCAAATCTCTATCGTCATCCATCCATGGCTCAGCCTTCCTTTTCTTTTCTTGCGCGCCGATGACTTTTGCATCGCGCAACAAAGTAAAATCTTGTGAGGCAATCAGCATACGGGCCATGGTCTGAGAGAGTGCCACAACTTCTGTTGAAGGAAGTGTTCCATCAGCCATCAGGACCATTAACCGAGATAGAATCTTGAAGCGGAATGAAGGAGCGGCGGTCTGTTTCTCGAAAATAGGCACCACGCTTCAACACAAGTTAGCTTAGCGAAAGAGTGATATGAGATAGATGATATAGGAGGAACAGAAGTACATACGATTCTTTCATAAAAAGAATGGGATCCTCAAAGTATAGTGACATGTTAACGAGGGACAGCCCATCCTGGGTTGTAGCTTCCTTAAGACCATGGCCGTCAAGGAACTTGCGGATGTTCTGTTGAGCCCAGTCTTTTATAAACTTAGGAGTAGGGATAGCATTGGGAGGTAAGTCTTTGGGGAGAGGAACTAGGTGAGCAGTAGCATCAAACTTGTGGTCTAACTTATCGTCCGATGACATAGCAATCGATAGTCTAGAGCACATTAGCTAGGAACATACCGATTTATGATGTCTTACCCTCTCTTAACCTTATCGAACCGTTTCAAGGCTCTCGCTTCACCATCATCCCTGATAAGCCACTCCCTCAGCCAGCTATACCATTCATACGGTAGGTAACCGCTAAGCTTCGAAAGGATGGTCTCAGCTAGCACGTATTTTCCATGTTGCAGGGAAGCTTTGAGAACGTTTGGCATAACGGATGTGTCTGTTAGTATATGACGTTGCTTTTCTATATGAGGCACTGCACGCTTAACAAGATTCACCATCGTGGTGATCAAGTAGTCCTGAGCATCTGGTTTACAACAGAGCTGGGCAAGGTAGTTGATTTGCGTCTGGGGGAATTCCTCTGGTTGACAGCCATATTCACTCTGGGACTGGCGGAAGAAACCACCGATTGAGTCGTGAGGAACAATAACGACACCCTGCTGGATGTTAACATACCACAACGATGACAAGTAATAAAGTATGATACTTACACCAAGAAAATACCAGTGGGTTGCTTGAGCGCCCTGCAGATTATAGTTAGTCAGATTCAAGTCATCGAAAGAAATCTGTAAAAAGATCAATACGAACAGCGTTGCCCGTGTGCCTTTCGTAGTCTTCTTTATCAGGATCCAAACTGTCAAAGGTGAATGGTTGAAGAAGGTGGTCTTCTTTAATGAACATTTTGCCCGGAACGACTTGGCCATTCAGGTCTTGGAGAAATTTGACAGCGAGTGATGATTCAAGGACGTCTTCGATACAATGACCCCCTTCATCTGATTCCTCATCGGATTCGTTATACCAACCGAGTGGATTGGCCATAACACTGCCTCTCTCCATCTTTTCAACCAAGGCAAGGAAAATCGTGACCGGCAGTCCGTTGCATGCTTCACGAAGAGCTGTAACGCGGGCTAAATCCTGTGCTTTGAGTGTCTTGTAGGATATGTTGGCTTCGGTATACTCATATTCCAGCATGTGATATGTATATGGACTCTGACGAGACTTTTTATCTTGTGCGAGCCATCGTCTGATACAATGCCGAGGTGGGCGTAACTCGGACCGTCCAAGAGGAGCAGATGGAGCCGGTAAAGATTTGTCAATGGCAAGATTGTAAGTAAGAACCCAACGATAGCCTGAAGTAACCGGGAGGACTTCATGGGATACATCCGAGTACCAAGCGGCAATGGAAGTGTGGTAGTCGGATGACTTGTAAATCATTTTCTCGCCACAATGCTTCATGACGACCTCACCACCAGTATGCTTGGATGGGAGGCTGATGACAAGAGTACCGAACATACCGGGGATCTTTTCAGTACTAAGCGCAGCATTAATTGGCTGTTATAGGATGATGTAAGCAAACTGCTCACTCGGTATGTGGTTTGAACATGGCGCCCTCATCGTATAGCAGCATCTTGTAAAGTTTGGCACGGACAGGCTTGTTTATACCCATCTGCTCTGCCGCCTTCGCGCATGCATTCGGGGGATAATTACGCCACATGGCTGAGATTATCGTGAACTGAGAAGGGTCAAGTTCCCAGGTATTTCGCACAGAAGTATCGACAAAGGTCTCAGTTCCCTTACCGTAGGGGGCCTGGCGTGCTTTGGTGATGATTTGACGAGCTTGAGATTCAGCAAGTGGCGTAGCAATATTGCCAACCCCATCTATAGAGATGCTGAGATCAGAAGGAGCTCTGTATTTTGTACAGAAAGCAAATTTTCCGGTAGAGTTGATGTTCTGAATTGCTTTTAAGAGATCATCGTGGAAGTTCTTTTTGAAGTCGAGTGTGTTCAAGTCACTGGCAACGCTTGAGTTGTCATCAACACGATCTGGACCAGAGGCGGATGTCGATCCTGAGGCTGAAACATTTGCACTAGTGGATGCCATTCTCAGTGAAGCTATCACGACCTTTCTTGTAGTAGGAAAGTAGCTTAACTGTAGAGGTAGGCGTTGAGAGGTTCGATAGTGGGTCTGAGAATGAGAGATGGACCAATGATGTAAGAGGATCTTGGTGTAAGTGCAGGTGCAAGTCAACTCCTCAACTTGCCTTTTCTTTTTGCTTTTTCGATCTTACCAATAACACAAGATGTAACTTATTGACTCAAAGAGTTGATACTGAATGGAATCAAGATCGTCACATTCTTATTCATCAGGGTCTCGCATCCCCCTCTTATCTTCGAAATTCCCAGTATCCCACGCGGGGTCGTTGAAAGTTTAAATGCGCCACGTCTTGAGAGTGAATTGATACTTGTAAGCAGTGAAGAGACAAAGTATCCAAGTCGGGAATAAGCACAGTGATAGTATAGAAACTCCCACATTGTATAGTCTAGTCACTACCAAAACTTCAATACAAGATCATAAGCTATTGACAAGTGATTTCATATCATAAATTAATATTTGAAGAAAATTGAGACTCTAATATCATCAGCATCCTCATCCTCCGCCGTCTCCTCCCCCTCCTCCACCACCACAATCTCCTCCTGCTCCTCCTCCCCCATCACCACTGCTGCACCCTCCACTCATATCACCACTACTACATCCTCCACTATCATCATGTCCATTGCCTTCATTATATTCCGCTCCCGCCCAGCCTCCAAAGCCTCCATCAAGGTCAGTAACATAGTGACGCCCAGCTCCCATAACGTAATGATGTCCGGCTCCCAGTACGTTCGCGTACACGGGGTCACTCTGACCCTCATCGACAGGTTCGGGACTTGGAGATCTGCGTAAATTCATACGCCGACTTGCATATCGTTCCAAAATATCTGGTGTTTTGTTTGCAGTGGATTTGGCGGGCTCTTGTGCTGGTGTTGGTTTGAACTCGTCGGTTTCTTGTTTCTTCTTCTTGTGGAACCTTAAATGTTTTGTAAAAGAGGTTTTAGATGGCATTTTGTAAATTGTTGAGTAAAGATACCGTAACTTCTGAGAGTGAGACGATGCTGTATATATATCTATATGCATCATGACCCTGGTCAAGCACGAGACTAACTAGAATTGTGTCTATCGTGCGATGGGGTCTTTCAGTCTTATTAGCCGGGCGTCTGCGCCTCAGCTGACTCGGTCGAAGCCGAATAATCCCAGTCTCGAATATAATCGCCAGAAAGAGACAGATGTCCAGTTATTTTAATGACTCCAAGATGCCAATGGCCCCCATGCTTCTATAGTTGGGACTTATGGTGGCTCAGAAACATCGAGTTTCATTCGCTAGTCAGGGCTCTTTGTCTAAGTCAGACGACATAATTCTTGACTCCTAATGGAGGTAAACTGCTCACTTATCCAATCGGGGATTAATCGTACCTTATCCACATGTCTTGCCCTCTGGTGGTAAGCTGTACTGCCTCGCGTCGTATTAACAAGTACCGCATGACCCAAGGCGAGGCAGATTTTGCAAACTGCAACTTAGCGAGATAACAACAAAGGAGACCTTATTATAATATAGCAACTGAGGAAAGTTTCAGAGACAGTACGAACCTCAACTACCCAATACCGGATATCCTCATTGACAATCAACGGCCAGCAATCTAGAGCGACGCCATGACAATGGGAATGAACACCAACATACATCAACAAGATCAGGCCGCGTGGCCTAATGGCTAAGGCGCTAGATTTCGGTTCACCAAAATCAAACTCTCTAGAGATTGCAGGTTCGACTCCTGCCGCGGTCGATTGACACAGCTGATCATCTTTTTGTCTTTCATTCTATTTCAATTTTGTGTAGATTTGGGAATTGGTGTTGTATTTCCTCTTTTGATCATGACAGGCAGGGGGTTGCGCTGCAAAATGCAGGGTCTGGCTTAGACCACCTCTGTTTTAGAATAGTCCAGCAGACAAAGAACTGTGTCTTCTCTTACTCTAAAAGAAAACGACTTTAAAGTACTTCGTTCATCTTTTTACTTATAAATGCAGGGTAGCTTAATCCAATTACTCTGGATGAACTAATTGGACATGCAGGGCGAGAAGAACATCACTGTACACGGTCAAGTTGTCAGACTGACTGGGCACCTTGCATAAGTATGGTAATAGTACTGACATTAACACCAGTCAAACATGTGTGGAAATAACCTGTGTTTATCATTGTGCCCGTAAGTAAACGCCACGTCGCCCAAGACCTCAAAGTATCCAATAACCTCCTTCTTCATAATACAGAGGCCCCCCCTAGAACGAGTCTCTGATATTCTCGTCGGAGTCATCAATGTCAGGGTCAAGAGCGCCAGGGTTAAGGTCAACTTCAACTTCAACGCCAACACCAACTTCAGTTTCAACGTCATCCAATCCCTCAAACATAGCGGCATAACCTGAAGGATCATGATTTCCACCGCCGTTAGCTGAACCTAACTCCATTTCAGACGGCACACCTCTCCTTCCTTCTTCCGAATATAGTGGAGGTCCCCTCTAGAACGAGTCACTGATATTCCAGTCGAAGTCATCAATTTCCTGCGTATCAAAGCCCTCGAACATGGCGGCATCACCTGAAGGATCAAGATTTCCGCCGCCATTAGCTGAACCTAGCCCCATATCAGATGATACACCTCCCATACTAATGTCGAGGGTCAGGTTATCAACCGACATGTTATCGCCCTGGACTCCCGAAGCTGCAGCAGCCATGGCATCCCCAAGAGCAGCAGTGTCATCGGCGAGGTTGAGTGACATGTCTGCTGTTTGAAGCATTCCCTGGGGCTGAGGAATAATCATCTGAGTTTCGACACGACGGTGCAGACGCACCACATGCTCAGCGAGCACAGGGTCTTCCTTCTGGAGCTTTCTGCAGCCTTCAACTTCCACCTTGAGAAGATCGCGGAGAGTTCGCTGGCGCTGGATCGGTGCGAGCATGTTACCATTAGCATCGATCATGCTCGTTGCAGGAGCGTCTTTCACAGCGTCAGGGGCGCATATCAACGAGGTAGCCACGTCGTAGACGATATTCGCGCTCCCGGCCGCTGTATGTTGTCGCACTTCTTCCAGGATCACATGTAACAGTCGTCTAGGACCCAGTAGCTTCAGTCCAGCTAGTATTTGGCGATGGGTGTAAGAGGTTGGCATGCTGTTCATAGCAGGATGGATACTCCAATGAACAAGGCCTTGAATAGTAAGTTTGACAGCGCTGGGAAGTCCACTGGGAGGCGTGGCGGTCCACGATTCAAGCTCATTGAGATCTGTGCCACCGGTGCGTCGAGATAGAGGGATGCTCTCTTTAAGAGTTCGCAGAAGAGGCTCAATGTCTTGGTTTTTAGGGTCTCGGCGCTGATATGTCCGTAGAGCATGCTCCAGGGGTTTTGCGATGAGATTCTTTACGGATGAGAGCATTGTGCTAGCCTCCCCAGAGATGGAGCTTGGGAGGAGAATGAGCTGTAAAATTTTGATGATGGACTTTTGTTCCTTTTGGTCGATCCAGAGGTAATCTGCCAGGAATCGGATTGCTGGGACAAGGGACGGCAGCAAAAAGGTATCCACAAGATCTGTCTGGTTAGCAAATGAATGGTTGACAGGCGTCTGGATACTCACATTCTATGCCTCCCTTGAGGCTTTCGTCATTCAGATAGCCATAGGTATAAGCAACCACAATGCTCTGGAAAAGAGGTGCGACCACTAGATAGAACTCCTGCGGTGGGCAGGAAGACATCAACTCATCACCCAGACCACCGGCCTCTGTATCAAAGAGTCCATGAACCCAGCCATTGATGTGCTCCTCCTCCCGTGATGTAAGTTCATCTCCTTGCCGCCCAATATGTCCCCGGGCAATAATTTTAGCTACCCACGAGTCCGGAGTGGTGATGCCAATATCTACTGCGTTCAGGTTGTATCGATAAGTAAATGCGAATACAAGAAGAAGAATCGCCCCGAACTCCTCATACACAGGCTGATACTCTCCCTGGTCTTCCTCATATCGCCAGTTGTCGAGTAGCTGACATAGGGGCTCGAGGATGTTTGGCAGCTTCTCAAACAGCAGGATGATATCCAATGACTGGGGCTTCGCCGCTAGCTGGCTACAGAGCAGCTTCAGGGACATAGTCTCCTTGTTGTGGCATGATTGCCGTAGCACCTATACCTTGTTAGAATTAGAAATATTATGAGTCGGCATTACTTACCTCGACGAGGGCTTGGCAAACAGCGCCAACATTGCCATCCATCTTATCAAGCTCCCGAACCAAGCCCTGAATCTTGTCTGTATCAGACAAACAGTCTTGTACCAGCTTGTCCTTGGAGTGCTTCTGCAAAGACGGCTCGTATGAGAGTGAAATCTCGCCAAGTATCCTCTCGACGTGCTCCCTTTGCACAAGTCCATGGAGGACACAAGCGGCACAGAATTCCTCTCTGATACTTTCGGTATAGGGGTTGTTGTTTCTGGACTCATCAAACATGAGCGAAGCCGTGGGAAACAAACTAGTGTCCACATGGGACAGCGCTTCAGTAATGCAAAACTCGGCTGATGTGCCTGAGAAACCCGGAGGCAGGAGCTGGTATAGCAGTAGTGGGAGCTTGTTGATCAGGAATGAGCGTAGAAGGTGAGCGTCCTTCTGGCCTTCATTGCGGAATACAGCATTGGCTAGAATATCGAATGATGCCAAAATCAGATCAATTGCACTTGACTGAATATCAGCTCCATACTTGTTGCTCATATAAGAGAATAGAGCGTGGTCATCCAAGATAGGACGTCCAATAAGCTTGGCCAATTAGTACAATGAACATCGTCCTGAATTTTGACACACTTACAGCAGCATTAAGATAAATGTATAGTCCTGCTCTAGTATTGCTGACAGAAATCGGTGTTACGACAAAATTTTCCAAGCCAACAGTAGAATCAAGAAGCTCATCCATGGCAGCATTGGCAACCTGCTTCTTCTTGTCTACAGGGTCAGAACTGGCCAGGATCTCCGTGCGGAATAATTCTAGCTTATCAGCAATTTCCGGTACGAGTTGCAATGCTGGCAAAAAGCTTGCCAGGCTTGTGGACAGCGCTTTTCGGACGTCTATAACTAGTCAGCACAACTGGTCGCCAAAGATGAGTGTCTAAGTTCCATACTTTTGGCAAACGGCTTGCTTATAGCGCTGACAAGAATGGGATTCTCGCATAGACGCAGTAGCAATGCGACTAGGGCTGCTCGTGATGATTCCATATCGTCCCTCAGCTGACCACTCGGGAACTGCTGCTCAAGCATATCAGCAGCAAAGGCGGTTGCAGGCAACGCATTGGTGAATAGTTCCATGAACTTTGAGATTATCATAGCCACCTCCAAAGCCGATCTGGAATCTTGTATCGCCCTGCCCTCTACTACAGACTTGGTAAGTCTATAGAAGAGGACCTCTTCAGCCCAGTAAGAGCTCTTCCACCGTGTGATGTTCTTCTTGGGTTGCGCATCTTCCTTATCCTTATCCTTGTCCTTTTCGTTTTCGCCCTCTTTCTCTTTATCTTTCCCTGTCTCAGTATTTGATGATTGTAGTTGCTGTTTTTGCGCTTCGGCGTGCGCATGGGACGAAGAGTATTTGTACAAGGCCTTTAGTATTGACGGCGTATCAACATAGCCCAATTTTGTGAGGACTTGAAGATATGGCGGTATTCTGGGATCGAGGCTACTGTCGTCTGATGGCTGAGGGCGAAGAAAGAAGTCGGCGACTAGGACTGGTGGTAAAGGATGTTGATCGTGGACGATCTTGACGTAGTCTTCGAATTTGTCTGTTTCGAGTCGTTGCGAGACGCAGCGTGCGACGAACTGGCACCAGTATTCAATTGCTGCGCGCATAGCATCTCCGGCAGCTGCAGGGTTCTCCATGGCGAAGAGGATTTCGTATGGATGGTCTCGAGGTAGAGGATAATCGACGGTGTCGCGGGATGGGTTAAATATGGACAAAGGAGTTCTGAATCGCGTCCATGGAGCAAGGCCCTTCCAGGGGGGCTTTTAATTGTATAGATTTATCTGTCGGTATCCAAGAACGCCAAAAAGATACCAAAAGTCAATTACAAAAGCATAGAGTCGTTATTGTAGCCTGAGCGCATAACTTATGCAGATGTCAAGCTTGAGCTATCGCGAATGGGTGGGTGTTGGTGGAAGGTCCAAAACTGGTGGAACCTTTGAATGGAGTGCGGATCAATTCCGCGGTTCGGCACTCTCACTTATATAGAATACTCACCCAGATTTATCACAGATCAATCGCATTTAGGACTATTATTCAATTATCTTATTATTGTTCCTCGGTTCAAAGGACATTGTTATTTCTTCTCAAGCAGGTTGAGTTATACGAGTATACTATAGCTCACCTCGAAACTGCTTCAAGATACCAGTCGCACTCCAAAACATAGAAATCATCGCTACCACAACAGTCATGGGTACAGATGCACTCTGTATATCACCAGGATGCTTGGTCACCCAAACTCCCCATAGAGCAAAAGGGGGTATCAGAATAAGGACATGATACAAGATAACATGGAAACAAGAAGTGCAGTATCGCGCCTCCAGTCCCCAGATAGCAACATCTCGTTCTCCAGAGCTGATTGGTGTCTTCTTCTTGGGGATACGTGGTATATAAATAGTCTCCTCGAACTCATAACACTCGTGAGGGGGGAACAGACGTCGACAGCTGCCGCCAGCGCAGCTATTGAATGCAGCTTCAAATACATGCGGGTGAATAGGCGGTAGTGATGCTGGTTTTGGTGAGAAATCATAGTCAATGTCGTTGGCTTCTGGCAGACCCTGGCCGCAAGCAACAACTACGTTGCGAGCAATGCTCTCAAACTGTTGTATTGGTAAGTATGCAGTCGATATGGAGTGGACCTGTATCAAGAAGTTGAATGGATGCCTGCCTACCTTAACAAAATTACAGTGACTAAGCTGCCAAAACGAGAACCATGCTCTGATTCTACCACGTATTCTCTTGTGCTCTTTCTGCATCTGTGGGAAAATTTCACTCTTGGGTTGCTGTGTCACTAGGATGGGAGTTAGATGAAGCGTCTTGGGCCCCGTGGGCACCCCAAACAGGATTCTCAAGTCGCAGGCAGTATTCGGCAGCTTGTTGCCTTCTCCAGCAATAGTAGTAATTCCTTGTGCCTGATCACTACTTTCTATGCCGGATAAGGGTAAGTGATTGTTCTGAGACGCGGGTATCGAAGTGGGCAGAAGCGCTTCAGATCTCTGTCCAAACCGACTTGCGATACTTTGAACAACGCTTTGCCTACTGTGGGTATTTTCCTTGTTCTCAACGAAAGAGTTTGAGTTGTTGATAATCCTTTGTATTACGCGAGCCTGAGAAGGGGTGATGTCAACCCAGGAAGCCTTGCCACAATGCTAGGTATTGTTAGTATCGCAGGTCAACTGATACTGCCAACTTACTGATGACTTACACATTTCCAGTTCATTCGCACATGGCCTCTTCTTAGTGGTATCTTCGGCGGTGACATAGGCCACCAATTCCAAGGGCTGCCAGTTAGATCTTCTACCGAAGACTTGATTCGATCAGAGGTTGAAGTTTTGAACGCCGTGTCAATAAGCTCAATGTCGCCCCAAGAAGCCAATTGCATAATTTGCCTGGGATGGACAGGCAATAGTGAGAGAGTAAGTTCCGTTAAAAAGGCTCGAAAAGCGGTGCCACTTAAGAGGAAATCTTCCGCAACCTGAACCGCTTGATATTGTTCCGAGATGTTCGACCCTGAGTCTGCGCTGGAATCACTCTCATCATGAGTTTCTTTCAATGGGTGTAAGTCCTGGGGCTTCTCGTTTATTTGTTCAGTACACTGCAGGTTTGACAACCAGCTATCCAATGATGCTCGATCTTTGTGAAATGTCGGCCGCTCAGCATCTTCTTCGGAACCAGGATTTGTGACCAGGCCTGCCATGCCTTCTTTGACGGTTTGTCGAGATATTCTTCTTCGCGAGTTACGCCCTTTGAACATTTGAGCTGCAAGCACCTGGACATTGCTTTGTGTCTCTTCTCGGAGGCGTAAGTATAGAAGCTTCAGAGACCTCCGAATATTGCGCTTGAGTCTATCTCTGGGCATGATGTCAATCGATTCTTCAAGCACAAAGCTGACGCCTGGATGGCCAGCGAGTAGTGCACCGATCTGACGTTCGGCAACGATAACATGAGGCGTTCTTGCGTAACTACTAGAGCTCGATTGAATATCATCGTCGAAAGACTGGATTGAAGTAACATCGTTCATGTACTCAACTGACTTGTCTGGCTCCTCCTCGCTATCATCGGTTCCATTGACCTTATCAGCCTCAAATTCAACGGATTCTTCTGGATGTCTAATCGAAGTGTCTGTTGTAGCTACCTGGTGGTTGCTACTCGTCGGGTTCTCTCCTGAGGTGAATATGTCATCAGGGGCGAGGCTTATTGTTATCGAGCCACCGCCAGAAGCAAATGTTGGAGTAGTGTCTGCAGGTTTATCCAAATTGGGGGATAGCAGAGGTTCCAGCCACTCTCCAAGAGTGGGTAGGCCCGGTGAAGAACTGGACTCTGATGGTGACGGCAAAGACTGTTGATCAGATGGCGATATTGATTGCCGAGGAGGCGTGCTAGGAGGCCGAGTTTCGGAGCAGAATGTCGTATATAGGTTATAGACTTTCTCGCGTTTGGGCTTTTCCGCATTGTAAGCACATAGAGGCTCAGCCAGATGGTCCTGCATCTCCCTCTTGTTGAATGTATACCAACAGCGAAGGCAAAGAACAATGCCATAGTGCGCAGGATCCATAAAATCTTCGTCATTCCACTTGTCTATCGACCTGCATTTTTCGCAGACTCCTTTTGCTTTTATGAGTGGACTATTGCTCTGACAGCTTGCCAGGTACTTGCGAGAGGTGTTCCGAGGGTGATTCCCACGAAGAAGCCCATGATGATCAATGATATGCGTGAGGATATGAGATACCTCCTCCTTGAGACTACTGCATGCTTGCCTTTCGATTGATGAAAATTGATCCGGAGAAAACAACCAGAAGATACAGAATTCGCAGGCATATTCGAAATCCTCAGGTGTGACTCTTCTGCTTGCAAGAGCACCTACAGCCTCGTCTGTTCCATCGCCAGAATCTTCCGGTAATAGACCTGTCGCTGGCTGAGCCGAGTTCGCAGATCCGGAGGGCATTGGCCATATAGAACCTGCAAGAGTTGACGGTTTACTTTTCGCACCAAATACAGCGTCGATGTGTTTTATTTCATTATTGGTGCGATGTTTCTGTTCAGAGGGTGGCCACCAATTGATATAGGCGTCTCGTGAGGCTTGAGAGGTAACTTGTTGCCGGAGCCACTTTTCTACAGAGATTCCGTCTGTAGGTGATTGTGCCTCTGATAGGCTCTGGCTGTCAGGAGAGAGTGTCCATAGGGGTGTATCCTCCAGAGGTTCCTCATGGTCTGCCAGAGGCTGGATACGAGAGCTAACAAGGTGACAGATCAGGAGGCATTGATCTATCGTTGCGCATTCTTCATTGAGTTCGATATTTCTTACTGAAGCACTAGTGTTTTGGCTTTCTCGATTATCGAGGTCCATCTTCTCGTAAACTCGTTGTAGGTTCCTGCTGAGGGTGTAAAACACTACTTGGATTTTCTTTTCGTATCCTTCAAGCACCGTGTATAGCTTGGCCGCCGGTCTATAATAGCAGATGTCAAGGTCAGTTCTTGGGACTCAAGCAGGCTAGTATTTCTGGACTAACTTGGTCATAGTATCTAGGCAAACTGATATTGTTGCTTGGTATCCGGTTAATATGTCGATAAACTCGTTTATATCGCCTGTTGTGACCTCCATCTTGGACCAATCTCTCACGCCCGTCGTAGGTTTCATCTCAAAGTCTTTCATAGCCCTCTCAAATTCTTGACATAGGAGATTGCATCGACGAATCGGTCTTTCTAGAGTAATTCTTGGCGATGCATCTGAAATGGTAGTCTGTTCTAGTGCTTTCAGATTGTTGTGTAGGTTTCCAAGCACATTGCATAAACTAGCCAGAGATCTGTCGCGGCCTTTGTAACGAGCAACTCTGTTTCTCAGCGCCAGAGTTGACTGAGCCGCAACTGCGGCTAAATGATTGATGCCGATATCAGATGCAACTGATTCCATTATAACGATTGAAGCGAATATCGTGGCACGATATATTCATAGCACGGTCAATTCAAAGACACGCTCATATGAGCGAGATGTCTAATACTTGGTTGATATGCTCTGAATAATCCGAGGCAGGTGCGTTGGGGTCATGCAACTTCTTTCAGCCGCAACCTGTGTGGGTGCCTTGTTGCCTGCATCAGCCTGAAGAGGTGGTAAGGATCAGTATGAACAACTTGTCAAACCACACGATGAGCAGTATTTAAATAGAGAGAGATCAACGCATGTTCTTGTCTCGTTAAATGTTATCCGTTACTCCAGGCTCAATTTCCCCAAGCAACTCCAACAACTCCTCCCAAACCCGCTTATTCAACTTCTCACCCTCAATTCCCTGCATGCACTTTGGAAACTCACGTTCCTCGCCATTAAACAGAAACTTTCCATGCATCTCTTCTCCCGCAAAGACGCCAGACAGCAATACTCGAGCTCCTGTCTCTGCAGTCCGACCCAATAATGCTACAAGGCCATAGAAGAACAGGGTGAAGGGGAAAGCTACGTTTTTGAATAGCTGTGTACCGCAGAAGCCTGGGTGTACCGCATTCATGATGATGTGTCCTTTCCCAGAAGCGTCGGCAGCTTGGGAGAGTTGCTGCATGAACATGGTTTGTATGAGCTTGGTTTTGCCGTAGTGCTCAAGGACACTGGGTTGGGCGTCGAGAGCCTCAAAGATATTTGCCTCTGTTGTAGGAAGACGGCCCTGATTCTGTCAGTCTCAACTCTGAGAACATATGCAAAGAACTTACATCAAAGGATGCGTCGGAAGACGCGATAGTAATACGAGGGACGACATTAAACCTCACCATCGTTTGTCTCAGAGCCGGCAAAACGAGGAGCGTAAGGAGAGCCATCGATATGACATTGACCGTCAAGGCCGACTCGTGGCCCTCCACCATCTCACGATTAAAGGTTAGAAGACCTGCATTGTTGATCAAGGCATCGACCCTCTCTAGTCCTCTCACGCGCGTAGCGAATTCCTTGACGCTATCGTACGAAGCGAGATCCAATTGCCAGACTTCAACGACTTTATGTTTCTCTGTCGTCTGCTCGATATCCTTCTTGGCCTGCTCACCTCTCTCGATACTTCGGCATGCCAGAATCACCTTGTTGGCATTAAGTTCTGTAAGACGCCGGGCTGTTTCCAAGCCAATACCTAATACCAAGATGTTAGTTTAGTAGAGCAGTGGTTTGCCAGGAGTTCAATTACCGCTGTTGGCGCCTGTGATGATAAAAGTCTTGTCTGTGCAATCTTTATTTTGAGGCGGTACCGTGACAAACTTGTCACGGATCATATTTATGAAGAACGACATGGCAATTTATTTGCTCCTAGTAGGAAGCTAGACGCAAGATTCAATGAGGCGGTTGAGAGTCAAAGGTTGGAATTGTTGAGGACTGGAAATTGAGCCAGTCTTTATAGGCAACAGACTGTGGTGAACAAACGAACTTTTGAAGGATCTCATGTGCTAGTTTGCGTTGTATTGTGTAAGTTGTTTTATCGCGGCGAAGGATTGGACCCATTCATTGCTTAGTTGCAAGGAGCACTAACCCTGTCCCATGCTGTGCTGCGTCGTATCCGATCTAACCAGCTCGAACGATACAACAACGGTGTTGAATGGTAACAAACTTTCAATATTGCATGGCCGGAACCCGAATGGTACTGGTAGACATGGTAGTAGAAGACTTTTGAGAATATGCTAATAGCAGTCTTTAGGTCAAATGGTTCAACGCCGACTTGTTCTTTGACACTTATTTTGGCATGATTCTGTTCAAAAGGATTTAAATTAGCAATTATGAAATCTATAGTCTATAATCGTCGTAAAACATAAGGAACCCTTAATGCCGTCAGATTAATCCACCTTACACCAAATATCCAATGGCATCTCACAAACGAAAGCATGCACCCTGTACCTTACTTCTCAAAGGTATGCATGATAGTTCTCTTTCCAGCTGCCCAAGCTTCAGACTTATCAGTGCCCATAGCTCGGCCCTTGCTGTACCAGATCACGAGGCTGGGCAACTTCCATGTACCAAACTGACCAGTCGCTCTGCTTCGGCCAAGAGTCACACCAAACATGGGCTTGCCTCCAGGGACGTACTCTGGAGCTTCACCGCCGTCGAGATAGGTAGGAAGGGCCTTGAAGAGGTATATCGACTGGTTCTCTGCCATTGCGATCTGTGAGTTCTCAAGGTTACCAGCGTCGCCAACGACAAAGATGTTATTGTGTCCTTCGACCTTGAGATGAGTGGTCTGCTTGATGAAGCCGTCCTTGTCGAGGAGAGTCTTGGGGACGAATTCGGTGTTGGGAACAATGCCCGTTGCAGGGAGGTAAGCCTGCGCAGTGATTTGCTTGGTTGTGCCATCGGAAGAGAGAACCTCAATGATGATATCTGGCGATCCTGGCTTGGGTGTTGCGCTGATGACTTTTGTGTTGGACATTCTCTTGACTTTGAGGTTGTCGAGTTCCTTGACGACAGACTTGCGGACTGTTTCTGTGGCTGGGGGAGAAAGGGGCAGGTCGCCTGAGTAGATGAAGATGACCTCCTTCTTTCCGTGCTGAGAGTACTCAAAGCCCAATTCACCAGCTGTCTCGGAGCCAGTCATACCACCACCAGAGACAACAATAGTCTTGGCCTTGCTGATCTGGTTCTGTACATCATGCAACTTGGCTCTGGCGTCTTCTGTGGATCCAGTGCCCTTCCAGACCATACCATCTCTTGTTCGTGATCCAGTAGCGATAATGAGAGTGTGGTAGTTGACTTCGCGAACAGCAGAGGTGTCATTCAATTCAACGCTGACAAGGTTGGAACTGGTGTCGAGAGCAACAGCCTTGCCCTGAATCCACTCGAACTTATCAGAGGGATAGTCGACAAAGGTAGGCGCAAGGGGAACAAGGGCCTTTTCATCAGGAACTTGGCCGGGAACAACAACTCGAGGCATTGCGATGGGCCAGTGGAAGTGAGTGTTGGGAGAGACGACGACCATCTTGAGATTGTCGCGCTTGAGGACCTGGTTGATCATTGTTTGTCGGATGACAGGCATGGCAGCTGGGCCAGCGCCTAGGACCACGATGGTTTTGATGTCAGCCATTGTAGTGTATTGCTGTTGAGATAGCTGAAGATGGAAGTAATTGAGTAGTCAATTGATTGCTGATTGTATTGTATTGTGAGTTGAGATGAGATGAGAGATTGATCCAGAGCAGGATCCAACAAGCTCTATATACAAAATTCCAATGCTTCTCTACAACTGCTTCATCAGCATATTACAAACCCCCTCAGTCCCATACCGCGTGCCCTACATAGCAAAGTGAGACTCTGCAATAGAATTTCTCATCTCTATGCATCCATATTTGCTGACAAGAGTCGGTGCTTCACCGCGCGCGGCATAATTAGCGGCATTCTACAGTAGGCGGCTGATAAAGTTGACCAATTAGACTGCTTGACGCTCACTAAAGTCTCCGTCGCGCGGGCTTCGGATACTTTGCTTAGGGGACTGTCCGACGCTCCGCCGTGAAAGAGGTGGCTTACACCCAATAGCAAAGGACTTGAGAATTGTCAGCAACCCGACAGAATATTAGAAATGTCGGCACTTGATCAATCGCAGCACACTTTCGTAATATCCATTGCCGATAAATCTCCAGACTGTTTCAAAGAAATGCCGTGTAACTGCTATTTGGTCGTGATCTCACCTAAGCTGGTCGGCTAATATGGATGTTAGGCCGGCAGATAACCAAAGTCCGCAATTACATTCATATTCACATGCAGCATTTCGCAGCCAAGACTGCAATGTCACCCTCACACTAATCAATCTCAGCTGTCAATTGCAGAGACTCGAATCTAGAACTTGTCCTGTTAGATATCTCTCAGAAACCGACAAAGAGACAACTGCCCAATGCAGGTTAGCTGCGCAAAAAGGAAGGAGGCCTAATAATCACGATTGATATGACTACTTACAGCGGTTTATACGAGAATAATAGTAAAGATTGATCAAGAAGTTCAACCAATTAATGAATTGAGCCAAGGAGAGTTGACACCAAGTATGGTAACGCTGACTGACCGAGGGCCCACCTCAAGTCAAAACAACGACCTTAATTCAACATACCACTTCAACGCCTGCAATACTCGTTTTAAATAGGTGTTGAACAAGAAGAACTTTACTGCTTATTGACTGCAATAAAATTCAAATTCGTTTTTATTGCTGGAAATACCGTTTTGTTTCCCTCTGCGCTTCAAACTTTGGAGTTTTTGGCTGTGCTGTAGGTTAAGTAGCGCGACACCAACTCCATTCATGGTGCAACTATATGGACTATCTATGCAGGACAAGCTATAATTAGGGAGATTGATAGTGTTAGTTAGTATATCAGACACACTTCCAGGAGAAGTGCCATATTATACCAGCACCACGTGATCTTGGTTTCTTCAACGATATGACGTTTCTTATTGGCCACTCAGACCAACGTCACTATCCCAAGATCCTCATCGAGTGATCTCATAAGAAGATGCATCCAAGACTATGACATCGAACTATTCTGTTGCCAAGCCAGGAATAACTTTACATTCATCTGAACAAAGTATCCAGATTAAAGCTGTCATGAGCGAATGTGCGATATCATCATAACACCTCGGATCATAAATTTCAATCGTCATGTCTCCATGCTTGGCCTGACGACAGCAGTTCAAACCTACACCCCGTCTCCATGACAGTTATTGTGGACTATGATGAATGGTGATAACGTCCAGGATCTCTTCAACCATTTGTCATCGAGATTCTTTCCGTTATCATCACACCTACAGTATGGTAGTCCGTTTTGATACGTTTATGTACGTCAATCTCGATCCGGAACCGTTACCTATCATACCCTGCAGCGTCATCAAAACGGTAGCTGCATCATGGTAGCTCGATCAAGAAACAGAGCGAGAATCTCAAATGAGGAAACCGTTATCGAGATCAAGAAGAAGAAAGATGGAGACGGTGATGATGGATGGCTCTTGGGTTGCTAGCCGGCTTAGAGGATTATCTCGATGAGACAAGATGTACCCCGGTTTTATCTCAGTTGGTGCAGACAACTCGTCAGGGTGTCAGAAGAATTGGCCTCTGAGAGCCTGAGAGACGAAATAATTTAGCCACCTTATGCCAACTTGGACCAGCCTTTATAGTTAGGTATTTTGGCACCCGAAGCATAAGACAACCTTTTTGTTACCCAGCTGCAACCAACGTAATGCCTGTAGACATCGCGTCAAGAAATATGACCGAGTCTAGACTACCATGAGGTCAACCATAGTGACATATCAAGCCCCGGCATCCATCTGCCGTCATGAGCAGAAAAGAAGAAGGCTGCAAGGCTGTCGAGTACGGAGGCCCATGTGGTGATGGTGCGGCTCAAACGTCATATCCCTGAGAGGTGCAGTAAGATGATGCAAATCTCGCCGCAAGGCAACCCTCCACCGTCGCCTATTACGGTCAGCAAAATCTGAGGCCCTGGGGGTGAGATAAACGTTTGACAGATAATCGACATTGAATCATTGCTATTGTGATTGCGTAGGTGCAGGGGAGAACCGAACAAGCTTTTTGGAGGAGCGGAGCCCTGGGTAAGAAAACCTTATGTCATCTTTCTCAAACGACGTCAAAACAAACATCAGAAGCAAGGATAGAGTTGAGGGAATGGGGCTTCAAACGGAGAGTTTTTGCAGTAGGGGGGCCCTGTCAGAGCAAAGGGAAAGCCATGGCAGGGGGATGGAAAACGAGAGAAACACCACGGATGGGGCAGACAGAGAGAGGGTCTGGAACGATTAACCAAACTCAGAAGGTGAAGTTATTGCTTGTGGTGGTGGCATTGATGATTTTCGCATAGACAAACCGAGTTGGAAACAGCAGTGTCGTCATCACGTGTCACGACGGCTGATCTGGGAGGCGAGGTGGTGATGCTTCACTTCCATGTCAAAGACTAGAGAGTGCGGATGCATCATGCCCTTTTGAGTATCAGCTCGCCTGCTGCAAGGGGCCTTTCTCTTCAGAAGGGCTGAGATGAGGAGAATGCTGGCCAGACCTCGAGATCACGGGCCTCTGTTTGGTCGAGACCTTTCAGACTAGGAACCGTTTTGGACCACCGGCAAAGAAAGGACAAGACAAGCTTGTGGGGCACGGAATGAGGCTCTAAGTGAGTTTGACGCCTGTCACCGGTGACAGCTGAAGATAGGAGTCAGTCCAAACAGAATCTTGACAGTGAAGTCTGAGAGTCAACACAAAGACAGGATTTGTGCTAGCCTCCCCGTCTGAGCGAGCTGAGGTTTGCCTGTTTGACCAATACAATGACGCAGATGGAATGCCTGTATCCGTAGCCTTGTGGATTCAGGATGTGCAAGAGGCCTGCTCATGACGATTTTCCCTCCCCTTCTTCTTTCTATTTCCCCTTTAACGTGCATCAAAAAACGGTGGTGAGCGTGCGAGTGTGAGTGTGAACTGTGAAGCGAGGCGAGATATGACGGTGTACGGTAGCATCCCGTCTTGTGTCTGCCTGAGCAAATCTCTAGAGCCAGAGCCAGCCTCCGTTTCCCCCAGCAGTGACAGCACTGTAAAACCCCCCTGAAAAACAATGACATCAGTAAGCCGAACAGTGGAGATCTACTCTTAGCGTGGCGGATGAAGTGACCTCATTGGCGCTCCCACACCTCAACAGAGACCCATGAATGCCGTCATTGGCCCACTTGAGTCTCGACTACTCTTTCCCAATCCTTACTCGCTGAGCGGCACAGCAACTTTGCCTGCCATACAATGAATAATTGGACACTGTGGGTGAGATGACATGGGAACTCGACGTAATTGCCATTCACCATGTTATTGCTCTCCGTTTTTACTGTAGGTAGTTCCGTTTTCGTGGCGTTTATTTTGTTATTGCTTCTGACATATCTTCTGTACAGGGGGGTAATGCTCTCCGAGGAGTTTGCAGCTCTCGACGTCAGGGATGAGTTCATTCTGGGTCGCATCTGTTGCCATCCTTGAATATTCAGGGTCCTTTTTCGATAGACAATCACATCTCAATAGATTCGGTGTAGCACTCACCGAGGATATGGATATGGGGAAAGTGGGAATAGCCTCGCTACTCAAACTCTGTTTTTCCCAGTGCAGTTCACCTCAGATCAATGCATGGACGAGACAGTAAGCGTGAATGAACCCTGGAAGCTCGGCCAAGGATGGGAAATTAGCGGCCAAGATTGGAATTTAGGTTCAAGACCATGGGAATCCTGCAACAATTCCATGTCGTGCCGAAATCCCCTCATCTGGGTCGGGTTGGGTTAGCCTGGGAGCCTGGGACTGGGCCACCTGGGCTCACCGTGGGATGGGATGGGTCCCAGTGATGTGCGCCCCTACCGAGAAGCATATCGGACGGAATCCATCCCCACGCAGATGCAACATTTTGATCTTGAGCCGCAAAAAGAGAATATCAATACGAAATCCAATGAAATCTGAAACTTGTGGTTCTCGATATACGCCAACGTTTGTCGACCTCGAGATCTCAGTAAAGATTTTGCACTCTAAAAAGGTCGAATTCTGGAGCATTCGTCAATTTGCAGTAATTCTCCTCTCTGATCTTTGGGCTAAATGGCTTAAACCTGCAGATGCCAAATGGCCCTAAACGACTCAAAAGGGCCGGAAGAATGCCAGCCCGAAGGATGCAGCGATGATCCCTCCTCATATCGAAATGTCTCGGACAATCCCTGTCCCCTCTTTTCGTAAAGTCTCTCAGGCCGCGTCTTAGTCTTGCTGTAGTCTTGGCCAAAAGGTCCCAAAAGGTCCAGAACCTCGACGAACCGTTGTACCTTTCAAAGCAACCGCGTGACCCGCCCAACTAAGAGGTAAAGCTCCTCGTGGTCCCCTACTGGTCTCATGGCCTCGGGAGCTGAAAAGTCATTAATCATACAATCGACTTTTGAAACCTCTAGCGGGCGCCGACGGGCAGCTGCGGTAAACTCTGTAATTTATCCATTCAATCTTCCTTCGTCTATGAAAAGCCTTCCACTTTTGGAGATTGTCGTAAGAGGATCTGTTCTCCTCAGCCCACGCATGATTATGAAGACATTGCTTGAACCGCATGCATCATTGCCCCGTTGTTTGACTTGAGCTTCAAGTCCTCAGTTCCAATCGCCCACCTCCAAAGCAAAGAAATGATGCACGAGATGACTTCAATGCCGGGCCCGGATCAGCAGGGTCTTTCTTTGTTTGTCCAGAGCCCCCATTCCACTGCAGTTAAGCTATTGCGTGCAGGGTTCAATTGATCAACAAGAGAAAAACCACCAATACAGTAAACGGTTGTACTGTAATTATCTCATTGTCAGCGTAGCCTCGCCTCTCACAGGCTGTATTGCTTCACACAACATGAAAAAGTGGTGGCGATGGAGCAGGACCCTGAAGAACCGGGGCTGCTTTGGCCACAACGAATGAGAAACAGTAGCGTCAGAGCGCAGGGATATACCGACGATCTCTCCGAAGCTTACAGGGTACGTACCGGCTGCGTAACAGTTTCGACTCGTCAAGCTACGCCATTTACAGGCGCTAGACGACGACAATCTCTGCCGATCAGCAGCTCATGATGGCATAACATTGGTCTGAACAGGCTGTTGAGCCCCGGTTTTTCCTCTTGCTCTCTGTAAATGTTAAGGAAAAAAGAGGGGAAATGTGTCGTTTGTCTCGTGCTTCCTGGTAGCATCACGGGTATGACAACCGCCTAGAGAGTGAGGTGAGGTGAAAAAAGAAGGGTCCATCCACGACGATGATGTGCTACGGAACCACACACACCTCTGGATGGACTCTCACACCCCATTACATACACAGCAACTCCACTCTGACTGCATTTTCAAGGGACCTGGGGGTGGAGGCTAATCCCAAGGTTTGGAGCCTGTACCTTGCCCGCTCCGCTCCTCTCCTCTAGGCTTACCTCTACGCTGTTTTGGACCCGACAGTTTCTGGTATAATAAGACCCTGAGATCCCCCTCGAATTCAATTCTCATCATCCAACAATCAATCAAGCATCACAACAACAACCACTACAACTCTTCAACCTCTTTTCAAGCCTTTTACATCTTTAAGCCGGCGTTTTAGCACAAGCCTATCTATCTATCCATCTATCAATTCATCTCTTCGACTCATTCACATAAGTCGATTCAACCAACCAACTACTCAAACACTCAAAACAAACTTCACAAACAACACCTTCATCATGCCCGCTCGATCTGACTACGGCTCCGTCTCCATGTCCATGTCTCCTCCTCCTCCCCAAAACCTCTCCAGCTACTCTCGCTTCATGCACGACCACACCAAGCGACAAATGGAGGCTTCTGGCGCTAGCCCCCCTCCCACCAACGCTACTGCTGGCCGGGCTCGTTCATCCATGACCAACGGAAACACCAGCCCGAATTACTCCTAGGTTCTCATAATATGGCAATGAGACAACACAATAACGACATTACCTCATTAGAGGCTTCACCATGATGACTTCTTTTTTTCTGTCGTTCTGCCTTGGCTGTTGGGGCTTGGAGATGAGATGACATCAAATACGACGTCAATGGTGGCGAAGCTCACCAACCCAGCCTCCTCTCACACTCAGCCAGGGCACTCATGAGTAACAACATTCACGGAGTACTGGTGCCTAAAAGTTCATTTTCATATGACAACATGGGCTCTTTTTTACAATGTTCAATTTCCTTACAAACACGACATGCAAGGCGTTTCTGGTTCTGGGGTTTCAAAGGTTGCGAGAGCAGCTGTTGTACTATACAATTGAGAGAGAAGGGATACACAAGCATCAGAGGAGGAAACATAGCTTAGCTATTGCTGCGATTAGCGGAATGATAAATGACAAATAACTTCATATCAACTTTCATGTTCCTTTGATACACGTGAATGTGTAATTCATGTTCCTTTAATGCATGCGAATATTTATTCATTTACCATGCTCTTTGAATTATAAGTCTCAGGTTAAATACATCTTCAACGTTAGGATCAATAGCAACCCGGTAAAGTCAAATCTCAACAAGTTAGATATACATATTGTATCAGCTGTTGAGCTCTAATAACGGTAAGCACATATTAACAACAGCTAAGCCACCCAAGACGACTTCTTCCTTCTTCCATCTTCAACCTTCCGCCTTCAACCAAACCAACACAACAACAAGTCGTCATCCGACGTACCAAGCTGCTAGTCAGTCAATTGACCCCGGTTCCTACCCTTCGCTACACATTAGAGATTCATACTTTTTTTAATATGAAGAACTTTGAAAATCATAGTTGTTTATTTCATATGTGCTTCATGCACCGATTAAAATACACCCTGACTGAAATCTCATAAAAGACATCTTATTCCAGTTGACCATATGAACCATCGTGAGCAAAAAAAGTAAAACCCGTTTGCGCCTAGACTCCGTAGTTGTTTACCATAAATTATCGTCATACGACTCTGAGAGCGGTCATCTCGTTGCTCCCCGTATTGCTCGGTGATCAAGCCTTCTTCTTTAGCCCAAGAGCTGCAGAGTGGTCTTTCTTCTTCTTGACCACCCTCTTGAAACTAGGAGCCGGAGCCGGGGCCACAGGTTCTAGCACAGCTGGTGCTTTCTCCTCAGGTATAGTGTCCATCTTCATCTGAGCTCGTGCCGCAGCGAAAGCTTTCTTAGCAGCTTCGTCGTCTTCCCTCTCCTGCTTCTCTCTTTCCTCGTCTTCTGTTCGTACTATTGTGCCCGCAAAGTCGACACCTTCTTTCTCAGATCGGTTGATCCGCGCGTTTCGGTGTCGGATCTCGTCTAGAGCGTCGGCGGCGGCCATTTCTCTCTGCGCGTCTAGGTTCTTGGCCTCGAGTTCCTCCATCGCGTTCTTTTCTTCCTCGCCCGCAGCCTCTGCTTCCTCGCGCTCAAGTCGATTCAGTCGTTGCTCTTCATCTTCGTCCTCGGTCTCGCGGTTGCGCCATGGCTCGTTGTTTCGCACTGCTCCACTAACCATGCTATAGTCATTGTTCTTGGGATCCGTCTTAATAATGACCTCCCCACTACATCCTGGGCAGCGGAAGTGCAATCTGACGATGGAGATGCCACCAAGGTATTTCTCAGCGGGATCAGTGGTCTTTTCGGAATTGAACTTCCTCCCCTTATACTGCGTCCTAGTTAGCTAATGTGCTTGAATTAGAGAGGTTCCGTGCAAGCCTTGGGGTCACGATGCTTCAAAGAACTTCTCCTGAACGAATTAGAGCAGAATAGAGTAACATACAATGAACGTTCCACAGCGGCAACATCTCATGGACCAAGGAGCCATAATTCGGACCTTGATGCTCTTGATTTGTCCAGCATCCTTTTTGCCCCCCCTTCGTCGAGTAAGAGCCGACGGATCGAAGTCCGGAGGGTAGTACTTCTGTAGAACTTTGCGTTCACTCATTCTGGGCGAGTTTTACTGAGTGAAATGTGTTGAGGAAGCTGTGTTGAGAAAGTTGAGTCGAGGCGGAACTATGTCGAGGTTGAAGTTGAGAAGTGAGGCAATCGCCAAATCGCGGATAATTTTTGGCACGTGCGTGGGTGGGGGCCAGTAATATTAGGTAAGCCAGATCCGATCCCTGCGCTTGTAAATGTGGAGAGTGTACCTACTACGGAGTATGTAGGTGATGAGTGTGACCACAGTTCGGGGGAACATGCCTTTTTATATTATTGCGATATTGACTTCATGATTCACGACATAAACTTTCTTAGAGTCCCAACGGTATCAGGCTCCAAACCTGTGGCTTAAAGTTGTTTTATCATGTGCATCCTGAAAGCCTCAATACAGCTTGCGTCTTGTGCTTGCAATATGAAATTCTAGCGTTAAGAAGAGGAAATAAAATTTATACACTGGAAAATGCCAAGATAGAAATATCAACCTGGTTACCAATGTTCATTCTTTTATATTCTCTCGACCTTTATCATACATCGCGTGCAAACCGCATTTCAATCCAGTTTCCTTGCTCCGCGAGTCTGCTGCCTGTTGCTGCAGCCAGCCCCACCCTGTGAAATCTAGCGGCTCGCGTTCAATGGCAAACTGAGCCAACTCAAACAATTCAACCACAACCTCAACACCATGGGTAAAGCTGAAGTCGGATCCACTAAATTTGTCGCCAACCGCATGAAGGCCAAGGGTCTTCAGCGGTTGAGATGGTACTGTCAGCCATGCGAGAAACAATGTAGAGACGCCAACGGATTCAAGCAGCATACAATGAGCGAAAGCCATGTGCGACAAATGCTTCTCGTCGGCGAAGACCCCAAGAAATACATCAACGACTATACCAAACAGTTCTTAAGCGACTTCCTTCTGCTTCTAAGGACTGGCCACGGAGAGAAACAGGTTCATATCAATCGTTTCTATCAAGAATACATTGCCAATAAGGTAAGCTCTAAGCAGGGTCTTTCTTTTTTCGCCAACTTACTAATACAAAACAGGAGCACATTCATATGAACAGTACTAAATTCAGTTCACTCACCGATCTCGCGAAGCACCTGGGCCGCGAAGGTATTTGTCGAGTAGAAGAGACCGAGAAGGGCATACATATATCTTGGATCGATAAGTCACCAGAGGCCCTGCGACGACAAGATGCATTAAGGCGCAAGGAGGCGCAAGATCAGGGCAACGAAGAGTTGGAACAGCGCATGATCCGAGAGCAAATCAAACGAGCACAAGCCGCCGCTGGCACCAACGACGAAGAAAAAGAAGAAGATCCTGAAGCCCGCGAGTTAAAACGCCAAGAGGGCGAGAAGATCACGCTCTCATTTGGAGCGAAGCCAGCCGCCCCCGAAACGAAGGCATCGGAGAGTCCCGCGCCCGACACGTCTACACAAGAAGCAGAGTCTTCCAAGACGACAGAAACGACCACTGAAAAGGCAAAGGAACCTGAAACGGCACCAGCGAAGCCAAGCGGATTTGGGGGTATCTCGATGAAGCTTGGTGGAAAGCCGCAAACCAAGAACGTCTTCGCTCAGGCCAAGAAGAACGCGCTCTCTTCAGGACCCAAGAAAGCCGCCAAAATCGAACCACCCAAAAAGATGAGCGAGGCCGAACGTATTATGAAGGAGGAGATGGAAAAGAAGCGGTCCAGGGAGTCTGCTGGCTTTAGCTTCGGCATGGGCTCCAATAAGAAGCAGAAGAATAACTAAACTGCTGCGATTCTATTTCGTGGCATGGCGAGACTGGAATTTCTGTCGAAAGACAAGGACACAATGCATATCACAGGACATGGTTGGGGCGTTATTGGTTTGATTATCCATCATAGATACCACTACAATATATTAAAATGACGATTCTTGGTTTTCCGTTATCTCTACATAAACACTGCTATTCCATCCCTTCAACGCCAGTTTCGCCAGAAACAGTAGATCTAATCATCGCACGCATCGACCGACTGCCGTATTTAAGCATCGTTCTCTGCGTCTGTGCCGTCACGTCTACAAATCCACGATGTTAGCCCCATTCAATGCCAGTGTACCTAGAGGTTTGACTTACGGAATGTACTGTATTCTATACTCGTCCTCCAACGTCGATCGCACATCGTCAGGAAGCTGTCCCAAGACTTTGATAGCATACATGCCGGGCACGTAGCTGTCGAGACGCTGGTACTTTGCGATCCACGATTCGCTCGGATTTGCGAGTGTGATAACACCCTCGAAGACGGTAGATGTACAGCTCTCGATTTGATCCTGGGAATGCTGGAGGTGCAGGAATTCTTCGCAGTTGGGGCAACCTTCGTTTTGGAAGCGCTAGATGTCGATAAACATTAGTTTATTGAATTCGTTTTGGGGAGATTTCGTGATGGTTGGACTAACAGTGCTGGTCATGATGATGGAGCAGATCATGCACGCTCGCAGGTTACGCGCATTACTGGATGGAACGGTCGACATGTTTGGGGTTTTGTAGAGAAGATCGTTATAGCGTTTTCGTGGAAGAGGAAATGCGGTCGTGAAGAGTTGTTCAGCGCAGACCAGTTCGCGACAACAAAGGCGGCGATAAAGTGTCGTGATGCATATAAGCGGGGTATGCACTAACTGCGATATCCACCTCGACTTCAATCTCTAATTGAAGATGGATCTCAACACCCAACCTTCAGAAAACCTTCACAGTTTTTCAACTCAAAATGACACAAAATCCAAGCCAGTCAAGCCAAAAGAATATCTTTCAACAGAAAGATCTTGAGAAGTCTCATGATATTCTCACCTGCACAATCAAGGAACCGCCCTTCTCATACGCCCACCTAGAGCTTGTGACGGATCTTCCCAGCAGTTCTTCATCTGTCGTCCTGGACGATCTTTCCCTTAAAAGCTACTGCACAACTGCTCTTCGACAATTCTTAGGAACTACGGGTGTTGCTATCTCTATCGATATTCTTAAAGTGGAAAACAACCATGCATGGGTTCGCATTCCAAGACTAGACCTCGGTTCTTTCGCTGCAGCGATCACAGCTTGGAGAGGCACAAGCGACAATGGCGAGCAAATAAGCCTTCAACTCCGACAGTGTTCGGACTGGTTAGGCGCCATGGTTGGGGCTGACGGACAAAATCGACTTTGGAACGCATGAAGAGTGGCATTTGTTATATTCATCATCGTTGAACTGGAACTTCATCTGATCATCTAGATGGGGTATAAATGTATGAAAGTACATCGCCCATCAGCCTACCTTGCAAATGCACCGTTTCCAGACGCCTGGGACCCGAATACACCCCGAAACCGCCGCCAATTTCTCTTTCTACGAGCTCTCCGCCATTTCTACATGAGAGAGGACATGAGAGAGCTTTGCGCATATGCCTGGCATTGTGTTAGTGTTGAGAGATGTATCTAGACACGAAGCATCAACTTACCATAGGCTTAATGTCGGGATGGGGCACGGCATCGAATTGCTCGTACTGAAGCTTGTAATCGGGGCCGATGTTAATGTAAGCGCCCCTGTTTTCTGTCGAGTCACAGTATCGAGGGGCAGAAAAGACTAATGAAAATGTTAGTGGCAAAGTCATAAATAGATAGCCGGATCAACTCACCGGTAATACAGCGACCATCGTGCTGCACCTCATAACCATCCATGCGAACCTCGTGACTTCGAATAACAGCCTCAAGACCGTTCTTCTCACAGAACTTCTTGGTAATGTCGGGACCGAACTGCATGCCGACACCACGCTTACTAGGACCCCGGCCATTCTCCTCCTGGGGATCGGTCCAAAGCATCTCCATCATCAAGCCAGCCTGTCCGGGTTGTCGCTGGCCGTGTCGGTTCAATTTTCGGATATCGTCAAGAGTGACACTGTCATCTGAGAAGAGACCTCCATGAAGAACAAGGTACTTCTTGCCAATGAGTGTAGCCAGAGCCAAAGCAGAGAAACTCTCGGAGAATAACTTGAAGACTCGCTCGTTGTACTTGGCCTTGCATTCGCCCTCGAAACCATAGACCCGGTTCATGTCGTCTGTCTCGTGGTTTCCACGGTTCAGGAAGAACTGCTTAGGTCGTAGCCACTTGTAAGCATACAAAAGCAGGGCGATCTCAGTTGACCAGGAACCTCGATCCACAAAGTCACCGTTAAACAGATACCAATGCTTCTCGTCAGGAGTGCCGTTGCGGCGGAACAACTCCATAAGATCGAAGTATTGACCTAAAAGGATTAGTTAGCTGGACAAGACATTGGCAGGCAGAATTCTTACCGTGAGTGTCACCACAGACAGTAAGCTTGACATCGCTAGGAATCTCCACCTCAACCATTGTAGGTTCATCGTAGACGATCTTCTTAACGGCAAGAAGAATCTGGTAGACGTATTTTCGGTGAATCTTCTTGCCGTTCTTGAAACGCTCGATCATGTCGTCGATGAATTCTTGTGTCATCTCCTCGCCTAGTCGCACGCCATCGTATCCCGGCTCAACAACCATCGAGTCCAGATCGAGACCCTCGGCTGCTGAAGGCTCATCACCAACCTCGATAGCAGCAAAGAAAGCCAGCTGCCTGACAATCTTCTTGCACTCTTCCAACTTGAGCCTGGCATCTTTGTTGTTGGGATCGAGAGTAACACACGTCTTGAAATCATCGATAGCCTCCTTGGGTCGTAGGATCGCAGTCTTAGCTAGACCTCGTCGGTAAAACGCCTGCCTAGGTCAGAATTCGAACTTGTATGCTTCAATGGTTCGTGGCGAACCTTGACAAGCTTTGGGTTAAGCTCAATAGCTTTTGTGGCATCAGCGACGGCATATCCATAAGCTTCAGTTTTGATGTATGCCTGGTTCCTGAAGTTAATACAATGTCCAATTTAACGGTCGTAAGTCCTGTGTATGACTTCGCACCTGGGCTCGGTTGGTGAAGAAAGTAGGCTCCTTGTCGTTCTTTTCGATAGCCTGAGTATAAAGGTCGACTGCGCTAGGGTAGTCTCCTGACTGAAAGGCTTTGTTGCCTTGGTTTTTGAGTTCGACAGCATCCATTTTGTAAAACGTTCGAGGTTTGTCGAGGGCGTCAGAGAAAGAGATGGAAGATGAGAGGAGGGGGAGGGGTAGTTGTTTGGTGGTTTTGCGCCGAGCGCAGTATCGACCACTCAAGTCAGTCGCAAAAAGAGAGGGACTCGAATTTGAAGTGTGCAGGTTAAGAATAAGCTCGTGGAATGCTGCAGAAGCGAGGCGGACTGCGAATAATGGTCGGTTCCACAATGCGAGGAAGAGCAAAGAAGTTTTGGAGGTTGATGGCGGGCGGCTTTTGGTGGAGTTAACTTGCCCCCCGCTGGCGGCGCGTCATGAACCGAACCTGACGGCTCCATCGGGGGCTTAACGGGCGAGGTTTCAGGGCTTTCAGCCAATATGATAGGTCTAGGGCCCCTGTAAGCATAGGTTGCCTACCTGGGTGCAAATCGTCCGGGCATTGTCTCTGGAATGCCTAGCGTCTGAACAGGCGTCAAAAGACGGGGAATCTTTTATCAATCGCCACCCTGGACTGCATCAAACATCTGTGGATGTAACTGGAGCATGTTTCAGCGGCTACCATCCTACATGCAGGATCCATATCTTCAGCTCTAAACCAATATTCAGAACAAATTTATGTTATTCTTCAGAAAGGTATTGAACTGAACATCACGCAGCTATAAGGTCACGCGACTTATGAAATTCGTGGTAAATTTATGTAAGCTGTCAGGTCTTGTGCCTGAAAATCGGTTAGTTGCATATCTTAATCGCCCCACTAAGCTGTTCTAATCTCACAACTCGACTCATAGCTCATACTTACTCGTTATCAACCCCGGATTACATTCACTCACATCATGGAGTCAGGATCAGGGACATCAAATGCGCTGGTGCGCAAGCGGTCCGACACCGCTTTGATGCCCCCTCCTCCTCCTGCTAAAAAGATGAAAAGGCCAAAGAAAGTCCTCGACGAGGATACCTACACAGAAACCTTGTCTCAGATCATAGCTCGAGACTTCTTCCCTGGGTTGCTACAGACAGAGACACAGCAGGAATACCTCGATGCATTAGAGTCAAAGGATTCCGCCTGGATCTCGAGTGCAGGACGAAGACTTCAACATGTTATGACTCCAGGACGCCAAAGCACACCTCTTCCTCCAAAGGCAACAAACTCTTTCGCTCCTGGAGACCAGACACCCTCAGCATATGGAGGTGATACGCCGGCTTCTGTTTCTTCACATATACCCGAATCTCGACCACGCCTAAAGTCCAACATGAGTTTGTCCAAATTTCAGGAGACGTATACAAGCGAGGACAACGAGAGCTTTTACAAGCTTATTGACAAGCAGAACCAGAAAAAGGCCGAAAAGTATGCTTGGCTTTGGCGCGGTAACAAACTACCCTCAAAACAAATGATCAAACAGAAGGAGGTTGAAGATCGAATCGGGCAAACGCGGAGCCTCATAGATGACGGTTCTAAACGCGATCGTCTTGCTATCAAAGACAAAGACGACCGTCCGGCACGCCCAGATACCTGGAATGCCGATCCTAAGAACAACTTGATGTTCAGACCCGATGGAGTTGAAGATGGAGTTGTTACTGTTTCTCAGAAAGCCGAGGAATCTTCAAAGATGGCGCCCAAATCGATTGTATACGCAAACACTAGAATGCCTGAGCCACGCGTCATACAACGACCACCATCGCCCACCATGTCTGCAGTGCGAGACGCCATCGCAGGCAGGCCCCGGAAGAGTGATCAAGATTCAAGTGTTACCGGAGAGGAGACGCCAAGAGTGAATGGTTACGCCTTTGTCGACGACGAGGATGATGAAGATGAGCCGATACTTCCTGCACCCATCATCAACTTGGGTCCAGGAGATGCAACGCCAAACCCTTTCCGCCTACAGGAGCAACGCGACAGAGAGAGTCTACATGAGCGTATGGTGGACCGGATATCGCAATCAAAGAAGGAATCCACAAGGAATGGACTCACAGGGAGGGTCGATAAAACACCAGTCCCCAAATTCCCAAGTAGCCCTCGAGTATCTGCTGGAGGCCTGACACCAGCAGCACAGAGGCTGTGGAGCAAAATTGGCACACCTGGACGCGGATCAAGCGGGAGTTCATTTGGGCAGTCTAATAAGCCCATGACTCCACGAGGGTCTCTTTTGAGATCAGTTAAGAAACCTGGCTCAACATCGGGATCAAAGTGAGGACTTTGAATTTTATATGTATTTTTTAGCATGGCGTCGGCGTTATTGGTTACTGCAGCTTGACGAAAGTGCCGTTTTTTTTTATAGGGCGGTTTTACAAAGCGGGATGCTTCAACAACCATAGAGAGAAGAGGTTTTATCAATAGAGACCAGGTTCCAATCGTTCTTGGTTTTTCATGTACAGTCTACAAGCCGCCATAAAGATAAGAGGCTGTGATCGATTTATCTAAGCTCTCCATTGTCTAGCTTTATGCTCGGTCCATGCTCAGACTATTGGGACGTTCTTTTGTTAGTTCGTAATTTGTATGTAAATATTGAAGCTGTACTATTATTCGTATCTACTTGTACCTGGATTTGGATTTGGATATTATTCTAGATCAATACATCTTCGGCAGTTGATGTGGTTAACCCCCTTAGTTGCATGACCCATCAATTAAGTCATGGACTTTTTTTCGCCGAACCTTGGAACCAGCAACCCACCTTGTTAAGCTGGCAGCCAAAGCCAGCACGCCAGATACCATTAATTACCTCTATTCAATGCGCTTCTGGACCTTTGAGGCCTTATCGACCTGATGAGGTTCGTCGACTTCGCTATCGACCTCGCAGCCGTGCTCAATGCCTCTCGAGGCGTCGCCGCCAAGCATGTCGCTCTTCGAGGTCGCCAGATCGACACTTATAGCCGAACATCGAGCGTCGCTGCGGCATTGAGAAAGCGAAATGCTCAGAAGAGCCCACCGACAGCAGATGCGACACATACTGCTACGAGGCCGAATGATGACGTGACTTACGGGCAGACTGCACGAGAGACGGATTCTATAATCGAGACGGCGAAAGATAGACAAAATGTCCAACCGGAATCTACGAGCACCGAACGAGCTCCGTTCAGTAGTCCGATACCAAATCTCAGGCCGAGTCCACAGCAACAAGCTACATCCGAACCGGCCAAGGAGGATGATCTTGATTTACCACCCGGAGTCGACATCAACATCTTCCATACGGCACGAGGTTCCAAGGTCCTCGATTCCCTACGAAAGCAAGGCAGACCTGGTGCACCACCTGCAAGACCTGGAGCCGGAGGTCCCGTGAAGGAGCATCCCATGAGAAATTGGCCTCCTCCCCCACCCCGTCCAGAGGATATCTTCGATGCGGAGCCCGAGAAGCCCCAAGAACCTGTCACAAAATATGTGGAACCTACGGAACCCGCGAAGTCTGTAGAGCAGAAGCCTACGCCTGTGCAGGAGAAGTTTGCGGAAACAAAGACTGTAGAGGAGACACCCGTGCCTGAACCAGAGAAGGTCGCTCCGGTTGTCCCTGAAGCTGATAAGAAGATCGATGAAGACGTCATCCAGGCCGCAAAAGAGATTGCTGGAGATGCAGTAGCACCCTCAGAAACCCCACATGCTCTGAGAGAGTCCAGTGTTCCCTCGTCACGCATCAGCCGAATATGGAATTATGGTGGCCTTGCTGCTGGCATGTTGGGAGGTGCCATGACCGAAGGCTTCAGCCGAGCTTTTAGTGGCGGTGGTCAGGGATCCGTCCTCTTGAGTGAGAAGAACATGGAACGCCTGGTTGCCAAACTCTCGCGGATGCGTGGTGCTGCTTTGAAGCTTGGTCAGATGATGAGCTTCCAGGACACCAAGATGCTTCCGGCTCCCATCCAACAGGTCCTTCAACGCGTTCAGGATCGTGCTGATTACATGCCCGCTTGGCAGCGTGATCGTGTGCTCGTCGCCAATCTCGGTCCTGAGTGGAGGGAACTATTTAGCGAGTTTGAAGAAAAGCCCATCGCCGCGGCTTCGATCGGACAAGTTCATAAGGCAGTTTTGAAGAATGGCAAGCGAGTGGCTGTCAAAATTCAGTTCCCTGGTGTTGCCGACTCAATCAACTCAGATCTCGACAATCTCAGCCTTCTCCTTACAGCAACTAAGCTTCTACCCAGAGGCCTATATCTCAATAAGACAATTGACAATGCACGACTGGAACTTGGTTGGGAGTGCGACTACGAGCGCGAGCTTCAGTGCGCTCAGCGCTACAAGGAGCTTCTTGGATCGTCTGAGAAGGATGTTTTTATGGTGCCGAGTGTCTACCCTGAAGCATCCGGCAAGCAAGTCCTCACTATGGACTTCATGGATGGCATTGGCGTGACCCGCATCACATCCTTTACTCAGGAGCAGCGCGACTGGATCGGCACACAGATTCTTCGACTCTGTCTCCGTGAGATCACCGAGTTCCGTTTCATGCAGACGGATCCTAACTGGACAAACTTCCTCTATAACGAAGACCTCAATATGCTTGAGTTGCTCGACTTTGGAGCTTCTCGCGAGTATCCCGATGAGTTTGTTACCCAGTACGTACAGCTCCTTGCTGCGGCCTCTCGATCCGACAAGGCCGCCGTCAAGGAGTTGTCTGAGAGTCTTGGTTACCTGACAGGCCATGAGAGCCGCACTATGGTCGAGGCACACACAAAGTCTGTTCTTACACTCGCTGAACCTTTCCTTGCCAACGCGCCCGACATCTACGACTTCAAGGACCAGACTATTACAGAGCGTGTGAAAGCACTGATCCCTGTGATGCTTCAAGAGAGACTTGCACCCCCGCCTGAGGAGACATACAGTTTGCACCGCAAGCTCAGTGGTGCCTTCCTCCTGTGTGCCAAGCTGGGTAGCAAGGTTCCTTGTAAGGTGATGTTCGAGGAGGCTCTTGCCAAAGGAGGGTACAGTAAGTGAGAGGACGGAGAGGTAATGCCACCATGTATCATATAATCCCATGTAAAACTATTTAGAGTATAAAACGGGCGATGGATGTAGAATAGAGAATATGAAGTTTATGAAGATAAAAAGTCTCTTTAAGTTTCGAACCCTATCGAAACGGTTAGTATAATGAGTTGAAGTTCTCGGACAATCGGTATTCGGTGGTTTGAGACAAGATCTGGTGGGGCATCAGTAGGTAGTCATTATGAGATATTTGCATCATAAATTATTCAAGCAGGTATATAATAAGTACCGATTTAATGAATAAGAAGAGGATGTTAAAGGTAAAGAGAACATAATAAGTGTATTCCTAGAATTGATAGTTCAAAGTTCGTCTACCAAGTCAAGTTGGAATGCTTGACGCATGTTATAGGGCGTTTGGTATGCCGCTATCGCACCTACCTCAGGTAAGCTTGCCCTGTACCCCGCGCGAATACATAACCTAATCAAAGGCCCACCTGCCTCTCTTAATGGATAGCTACAGTCACCAACCTACCTAACTAAACCTTCAGCTTTTCTATCGACGGCATCTTCAGTTCAAGATGGCGGATTTAATCACTTTGGCGACATGTTCCCTCAATCAGTGGGTGCTGGATTGGGCGGGCAACCTTAAGAGAATCCGCAAGAGTATCATCTTGGCCAAGGAAGCTGGAGCTACTCTGAGAACGGGTCCTGAGCTTGAGATCACAGGCTATGGATGGTAAGTTCTTTGACCCATATTAGTACAGTAAAGATATTCTGACATTGATTGATAGTTTGGACCATTTCCTTGAGGCTGACGTCTATGATCACTCCCTGGAATCACTCCTCGCAATCTTGGCTGATACCGAACTCCATGGCATCCTTATTGATGTCGGTCTTCCTCTTATGCACAGGGGTTGTCGGTACAACTGCCGTGCCATTATCCTCGACGGAAAGCTTTTGTGTCTTCGACCCAAGATCTATCTCGCTAATGATGGGTGTGTAGTACTTACCCCAGAAGGAACCCTCATACTGACCCGACTCTACAGAAACTTCAGAGAGAACCGCTTCTTTACTCCTTGGAACAGACCGAGATATGTTGAGCAGTATAACCTTCCTCCTGGTCTACAGAAGCATCAAGGTGTTCGACAAGTTCCTATTGGTGATGTTGTTCTATCTCTCAATGATACAACTGTCGCTGCTGAGACGTGCGAGGAACTTTTCACTCCCCAGGCACCTCACATCAACATGTATGTTCTAATGCAACCTCAACTTACTCTGGAAGCGATGGAGCCAATGTGCAAGATAGCTAATGATCATTTAGGGCTCTCAATGGCGTCGAAATCTTCACCAACTCCTCTGGCTCTCACCACACATTGAGAAAGCTCGATGAGCGCATCGCCCTGATTTCCGAAGCAACCCGCAAGAGCGGCGGTATTTACCTATACGCTAACCAGTCCGGTAACTTGATCTCAACCCTTACACGCATCTTACTCAATCTCACATCGTCTTAGGCTCCGATGGAGACAGACTTCTTTACGACGGTTCATCCCTTATCATGGTGAACGGCAACATTGTGGCCCAAGGTGCTCAGTTCAGCTTGGACGACGTCGAAGTGGTTACAGCGACCGTGGATCTCGAAGAAGTTCGTGCCTATCGATTTGCCCCATCTCGCAACTTCCAGGCTGTCCAAGCACCAGTGTATGAAAGAATTGAGGTCGACTTTAGCCTAAGCGCGGAAGACCTTGACATTGACCTTCTACGAGCTCCAACACCTCCTAGACCAGCCAGATATCACGTCCCCGAGGAAGAAATTGTAAGTGTCTACGGAACCCCTTCTTCGTGTTTTCACTGTGGTAATAAAGAATCTCTCTACGAGGACCTATGCTAACCTTTTGCTCAATCTAGGCCCTTGGTCCCGCTTGCTGGCTCTGGGATTACTGTGAGTTTCTTTCATCGGTATTCGGCCAGGCTATCAAGAGGCTAATTGGAAAACAGTACGACGAAGCAAGGCTTCTGGTTACCTTGTACCCCTTTCTGGAGGTATCGATTCGTGTGCGACCGCCACTATCGTCTTCAGCATGTGTCGGCTTGTTGTTGCGGCCATCAAGGCAGGCAACGAAGAGGTCATTGAGGATGTCAAGCGAATCGCTGTGTACTCTGATAAGCTGCCCGAAACTGCTGAGGAGTTCTGTAGCCAGATCTTCCATACCATTTACATGGGCATGGAGAAGCAGAGCAGCAAGGAGACTCGCCAGCGTGCCAAGGATCTCTCCGAGCGCATTGGAAGCTACCACACTGACATGAACATCGACGATACTTTCAACGCCACAAAGAACCTGCTCACTCAAGGCACTGGATTTGAGCCCAAATTCAAGGTCCATGGAGGATCAGCGACTGAGAACTGTATGTTGATCCACCCTTTTTCAGTCATGCCATGATTTCATTTGGTCGATGTACTAATTTCTACAGTGGCTCTACAAAACATTCAGGCCCGTAGCCGTATGGTCATTGCCTATTACTATGCCCAAATGCTGCCAACAGTACGACAGCGACCAGGAGGAGGCAGTCTACTTGTTCTTGGATCCAGCAACGTCGATGAGTGCCTACGAGGATGTGAGTAACCTATCCAGGAGATTTACAATGACATTGGCTGACAGCATACCCCAGATCTTACCAAGTACGATTGCTCTTCGGCTGATGTGAACCCCATCGGCAGCGTTAGTAAGACAGACTTGAAGAGGTTCATCGCTTGGTCCGCCAAGAGCTTTGACATGCCTATCCTGGAGGAATTTATCCACGCTATTCGTACGTCAAGCCCTCAAGTCAGCATCATTATGATTCTAACACGATACAGCTACGGCCGAGCTTGAGCCTATTACCGCAGACTATGTTCAGAGTGACGAAGGTGAGTCATGTTCGTTTGTTTGATAGCAATTGACTAACACAATCTCAGCTGATATGGGCATGACATATGACGAGCTCTCTCGTTTCGGGGTAAGTCAAAACAATCCCTAAACTTATAGACAGTCAAACTCATAAATATCGCAGCGTCTACGTAAAGAAAGCAAACTCGGCCCATACGGCATGTTCCTCCGACTTCTTGAGGAATGGGGTGGTGAGGGCAAACTGACCCCGCGAGAAGTTGCCACCAAAGTCAAGCGATTCCACGGATTCCATGTATGTTTTTCTTCGGCCAAAATTGCTATTGACTGAGCTAACAATTCTTTAGTATATCAACAGACACAAACAAGCTGTGGCAACACCTGCTGTCCATGTCGAGAACTACTCTCCAGACGATCACCGATTTGATCTTAGACCCCTGGTTTACCCCTCACCATGGAATAGTTGGTCTTTTGAGAAGATTGATAAAAGAGTTGAGGCTATGGAAAAGGCTCTGGAGAAGAAGAAGGCTGCGTCTTTAAAGTAAATAAAGTACGAGGATCAGGAATGAGATAGATAACTCCAGTTGACTTCCCAGTGCCTGCAGTTGGCCCTTCAGTTAATCAATGGCCCGGCCTGAAAGCTGACAATTTTACCTCTCCATAACAGGAAGAACCACAGTCATGGTATGTATGCTTTCATTGTTGAACATGTTGAACGGGACGGCCGGTCTGCAACTAGGTGCCTATAAGAACGAGATTGTCCAGTTTATCCTGTATAACCTCGACTCAGGAGGTAGTGACTTTTTAGGCAGCACTTTAAATACCTAGGTTTTCACAATGACACCTTGGATTTGTAAATACTCGCAAAGGTGTACTCGACAAAGTTACACATTTGGTCACACATATGCTGATTTTGAACCTTGTGCAGTATTAACACAAGCTCGACGAGGCATCTTCGGACTGTATGTAAATTTATAATATGCACTGTAACTTTCCGCATATATAAATTGCATCTGCGATCTCTCCACTTCTCTCTTTCTCTTTCCTTATCAATCTGAAACAGATGTAGAATCGAGGGTTTGACCTATGATGAGCACTTGGCATCAGAGAGCAACTACGGCTTATACAGTTGAAAATGATGCATCCGTGAACTGAGGTCATAAGACTTTGGGTATTTTCAGGCGAGTTGCCAAGTGCCAATAAGTCGCTGGTCGTGGTATCGTCAAGTGCTCATGGGAGTCACAGATCTAGGCCAAACAAGAAAAACAATACACAGTAATAATAGTAGTACCTAGAGTCGAAGCAAATTATCTAGATGAGGAATATAATTGACGGGTAGAACGGCAACAGAATCATCAACCCAAATATGTTGATCTGCAGCGCTGGGAATACGCTCGATAGCAACTAGGGAATGGCAAATGCATATCATTTAATCAAAACAGAATGAAACTCTACTGCGCAGCATTACAACTAGTCCAAGGCTATGCAAATATCTACAGTAGCATTGGATGGACCCTCGATGGCGCAGTAGGTTCAGGCGACTTCCCTGAAGCTAGAGATTGATGATCCTCATATTTCCCTTTTCCGTAACCACGATCGATAGTGCAGGGCTCTGGTTGGACCCTGAACGGGGGGAATCGACCAGCCTTACAGGGCGCCTTGGATCTTACCTACGTCATAATATGCCGCCAACACCGACAGGTATCGAGCTAAGACTGCGGCTGTGTCTCAGCGGCGCTGGAAACTCGAAGGATTCGCTGATCTATTCCTAAAACAGTATCAATGCAGCGCTCGCTCTATATCACCATCTACCTATTCTATCGTAGCTGAGTATCAGACTCTTGAATATATAAGTTGAAGGCTTCGCCAGTCTTGACAAGATATCATCAAACAAATAATCTCTCAATCAAGACAATCATTCAGTCTCAACCATCTTTCACTCACTCAATCACCTACAAACAACTCTCACCTTATCACATCTACACAATGGGCAACTCAGACTCAAAACTCTCTCCCTACCAGCTCTCAGACGAAGAGCTCCAAGCTATCCCTACAATCATCCGCATGACATACCAAAGCTCATGGAGGAAATATGCCTGCTGCTTCACAAGCAGAAACATCAGTCTTGGTCCACCCGACGCTGAGCCCATGTATACCCTTAGCTTCCTTCGAGGTTTATACGGCGATATCATTATCCATAAGGGTCCCAACTCCGACTCGGCTCCCATCGCAACATCTTCAAGAATCAAGCAATACCACGACGATTACCTCATCACACTACCCTCCCCTACAGGCCATGGTGTCCATGAAGAGACTCTACGCCGACCCCAGGGACTGAAGGGTCGTTTCTGGTTCGGCTGTCTAGTCGGTAACGGTCCAGAGCAGCGCGTCGAGCGTTTTGAATGGCGTCGCTCGCGCGGTGCTGAAGTCAAGAGTGTCGGACAGTCACGATGGGGTGGCTACAAGCTCGTGCGTCTCGGAAGCACCGACACCAAGGAGGATTACTCGTCCAGCGAGGATGATCTTGCTGATGAGAAGAGCAACAGCGGCGAGGGTTATACCAGTGACGGCAAGGAGATTGTGGCAGTCTGGGGAAATGCCAGCTGCTGGAAGACCATGTCTGGCGTTGGAGAGCTTCAGTTCCGAGGAAGCGGTGCGACAGGCGAGTTGGGAAATATGTGGGCTCTTATGACTGTCATGAGTTGCATGTCTATCTGGCAAAAGGTCCAGAGGGATAACGCTACAGCTGGTGCGTCGGCTTCTTCAGCTTCTGCTAGTTCAGCCGCGGTTGCTGCGGCCGTATCCTAAGTGGTTTGTTGGATTGTGGTGTATAAGATTAGCGGTTTTTCATTCATGATATCCATGTTGCAGATAGAGTACCTATAGACTTTCAATTCTCAAGACATTTTACTTGATCAATCACATTTGGCAGCTTTGTGTGTTGGTCTGTATTACTTACACCACTACCCCTCCAACTTTAAGGATACTTGGCAAATAGCCCAGGGTCAAGACACATCCACGTACATATGATATCTGAGCTTTGTAAAAAGGTAAAGGCTGTTTAATAAGGACCTTTCGGGACTTCAAGATATAGAGGTAAAAAGGTAGGTACGCAAAAAAACATACAACAGCGGGGATTCGCTGGTCGTCACCGACCCAACTACTAATCCGCCCCTTACCAGC
>NW_022157992.1:0-164275 GCF_003316985.1 Fusarium coffeatum
CTACTCAGTGACGGCCATCACTGCTGGTGACCATCATCACTACTGATGACCGCTATCACCATCCTTAAATGATTATAGGCAAGTAGATTTTAAGCATTAAGCATGCCTTACAAAGGATGGCAGCATAGCTCGCCTGCGGATACATATTGTATGCTCATCTTATAAGCCCAACTAATCGACCTCATCGTAATGTCCACAGGTTCAGGGGCAGGTACGATTGAATTCTCAGGAAGAGATATTGAACTTGGATACGACCATTGATTTATTGATTTCCTCAAATAAATGCTTCATCGACTTTGAAGCAAATAAATTAGGAGTTTTGCAAGGGATAACGGGTAGTTGGGCAGACCAGATATTGCTGGGAAGAGTCGATGAGAATGTTCAGTAAATTTTGCGACAAGGGAATTTTGTTCTGACTACGCCTGACTTGTGAGTATCCAGAATATTGCATGAACTCGCTCGAAGACCAGAAGGTACCTATCTCACACACTTTGAGAGCGCACCGCTTTTTTCCGCAAAAGAGATCTAGGCAACCGCTGTGAATCACAGCCTCCCTCTAATCTAGTATTTAAACCCTTTCTGAGACCTGATCTTCAATCTCTTCCTCTTCATTCATCATCACCATTCATCATCACATCCTCCGTTCCCTCTTCAACCACCATCCAGGCCTCTCAACAGTTGAACCAACCTACATCTCCATCTCCCCTTTCTGCTTCACATCTCCCTGACTTTTCCACACCTTCATCGGCTCAGCACTTCGAGCCTCTGAGCCCAGGTTGCTATCACGATCTTCAAGCTTCCCCATACCACGTCAAACATTAACTGTCACCCTACTACTACATTCTTGTCAAGAACTTTCACGATCGGGTCAACACTGAGCCTCAGAGCGCTATCGCTTCACGTCAATTTGCACTGGACTATCGATTGACTCTGAAAATTCATCGCCCCTCCTCTTCATCCCATGGCTATCGCTTGCCCATTCTGGTAGGTATACGTCGTTATTCATCTGGCAGTCATTATCAAGGCGCTGACAAGCGACAGATTCACTTCTTCGCCATGGATACTACTTCTCCGCCCACTGATGGGCTACAGCCCAAAAATGCAGACACCGGGCAGCCCCAGAAAACTGCTGTTGTCAAGAAAGAAGAGAGCCCCGATGACGATGAATGCATACTGATGTCCGTCGCTCCATGTCCTGGAAAGGAAAAATCGAAAGTGGTCATTTGTCTTGATAGTGATGAAGAAGAAGATCATATCAAGAAGGAACCTGAGGCGTCCGACCAACAGACAACTACAGTTGGTATGGCACCGAGGCCAATCAAGCAAGAGAGTGCAGATGATAAAGGTGCTCTGAAAGCTGCTCTCCTCAGAGAGAACGCAATGACAACCGAGAGTGTCCTTGATACGATTGTTGTCGCACCGGAGGCTGACGACAGCGACGATGCGGAAACAGTTGTTGAAGACAACGAAGATTCGGAGAATATCGCCGAAGAAAAAGGTGATGAAGACTACATTCTTTCTGAGGATTCGGACGACGACAAAGATGATCGCGCCCAAGCTCGAAATCTTGTGCGTCAGAAAAAACTACGGAAACTGGAAACTGAACAATTGGACCTGCTCGTCAAACAAAATGAAGGCGAAGAGTTGGACTCTGATGAATGCGGAAGATTGAAAGAACTGAAAGAGGAGATCGCAAAGACAAGAATCGCAATTCAAAAGTTCTTGGATTCGAGGAAGACTCATGCAAAGACCGCACGAGAATTCTGGCAGCGGCAGTTGAGACTGGAACTTGAGGAAGAAGCAAGAAAGCGCAAACGCGATGAGGAGGAGCAGGGATCAAACAAAGTCCAAAAGACAGCGGGTAAAACCAATCCTGGTGGCAGTTCCGGACAGGATGCCCCCAATGCGGTAGCATCTTTGTTCACCATAAACAACACCCAGGAGGTCGATATCGACGACAGTGCCCCGAGTATGGACGAGATTAAAGCAACCACCCACGCCTCCCAGATGCGACAAATTCTCGCGGGAATGCCAGAAGATGGCGACACAAGACATACGGCTAGCCAGAAAAAAGACCTTATCACTGCCAAAAGATGTTTTGGGTACAAAAAGGTTAAAGCAGTCAATGGGAGATGGAAGCTTAACGGACTGAAAACTCCTCTGACGAGCGGCCAGATCGTTGGTGCTTCTTGGTTCGTTAGACGTGAAGCTATGGACCTACACCCAGCGGGTGGTATCCTGGCTGATGAGATGGGTGTGGGAAAGACACTCACTTCTCTTGCTGCCATTGTCGCACATCCTCCGGAGAAGGAGGATATAGACAAATTTTGCAAAGCGACGCTCATCATTGCTGACGGCCCTCATTCTGCTGAATCGACTTGGCTTGAGCAGATTAACGAACATTGTGAAGACAGAATTGCCGAGAAGTCCATGATTTATTCCAAGAGTCTTGGGAAAAACCCAGGGTGGTGGAGCAAAAGACAAGTGGTGTAAGTAAACAGCTTGGATACCGCTTAGGGATAGAAAGAAAACTAACATAATCAAGCATTACACATATTGATCACTTGCGCTCACAGTATCCCAGCAAAAGTCAACAAAAACTGCTGAGAGGGCAATGGGCAGGAGATGACGGCGGGTACCAAAGGGCCTTGTTTCGCAAACTCGGCCCTCTTCTCAAGATCAAATGGTACAGAGTCGTTCTAGACGAAGCTCATAGTATCAAGAACCACAGATCGTCTAGTAAGAATCTATTGCCCCGAGCTGATTTCCGAACTGACAATCTACAGATACTCTCGCAGCCTGGCAAATTCAGGCCAAGTACCGCTGGGCGTTGACCGGTACTCCATTGACTAACAAGTTAGAAGGTTTGTTCTTCTACTTGTTTTGAGACCTTATCTGACATGCTCTAGAATTCTACCCATACTTGAAGTTCATTGGATGTGACTTTGCAACATCTATGCGAAAGTTCCGCAACGAGTATGTGAAAAGTGTAGGTCTTTCCCCTTCGCCTCTTATCGTTTATGAATCTAATTGGAATTAGGAAGATGCAAGTGAGAACTTTGCGACGCTGGCGAGCATCGTTATGCTCAGGAGGTAAGCGTAATCGATAAAATGAAGACACTGCTGACTTTCACCAGAAAGCAAACGGACAAGTTCATGGGCCGTATCATGGTTCCCCTTCCAAAGAGCCATCGAAGCGATCTATGGGTCCCCCTTTCAGGATGGGAGGAGATCATAAGACAGTGAGTTATCGCCATTGAGATATTGATCTAGTGTAACCCAAATCACTTACCGTTGTCATTTTTAGAGTCGTTAATTCCACCTACGAAAAAAAGCTTACAGACGAACAAGTCGAAAAATGCAAGGGGAGTGAGGCCAATGGACATCAAGACGCTCAAGCATCCAAGAATGGACACGAGTCGGACGAGGGAAGCGAAGCTGGGATTGAAGAGGATGAGGGTGGGACCAATTTCAGAGTCCAAAACACCCGAAGCTTCAGGCTGGCTCAGTTGACTTCCCATCCACTGAATCTTGAGGTGTTCTTTCGCGAGAAGGATCGCGAGAAGGACATTCGACCAATCCTCGACAGGTTTACATCAGAGCTAAGCTCTACGACAAACAGAAAAGACCGATGGGCGCTTAAAGATGCTCTTGGAGAGACATACTTACCAGGATTGCAACAACTTGAAGCAGCAATCAAGAACACATTCGGAGGTGCCAAAGACATGGCCAAGCTATTGGATATGGCACTCAAGGAGCAAACGCTCAAGGATGTCACTTGTCGGATCTGTGACGCAAGCCCTCCTATCAATCCTGTCCAGTGCTTGAACGTATGCGAAAAGCTCAACTTGTTAGTACAGTTACTGATGTTTATAGTGCGAACACATTTACTGCGACCGGTGTCTCACGTCCACTATTGGGAAACCAAAGGATAAACGTCGCCTTACCGTGAGTAGCACTCCTATTTATCCAAGAGATTCAGACTAACCACAGCGGTCGATTCTTTAGTGTCGTCATACCGGTTGCTCTAAGAAGATGGCCAGAGGAGAGCGCATCATAACACCGGATTGTGTTGATGATGCAGTCAAAGGGTTAAAGGGTTTCAAAGAGGCTGGGCGCGACAGCATTGGAACCAAATGGCACGGCCATAAGAACGAGCGGTTCTCGTTTTTCCGTGCAACCAGTGGCCGTAAGGATCTTGGCTTTGATCCCATCAAGATGCCTCTAGGTGCTAAGCTGAAGGCCGCGATGTCCGTTCTTTTGACCTGGAAGAAAGAAGCACCGGAAGACAAGATCATTAGTAACAATACTCCATCTGGATATTAGAAAACCGCTGACATTGTTTTTAGTTTACATTCGATGGACAAGATCAGCGAAAGCCCTGGGGTGTATTCTCGAAAAGATGGCACTCCCTTTTGTCTATTACAACCGAATGGCGACTAAGCTACAGAAGACTCGCGCAATGCATGACTTTTTGAACAACCCGAGCACGAAAATTCTGGTGAGTATCCATACCGAGTCCGTGATAGCTTCATATAACCTAACGTATCAACAGATCGCATCCATGAAGTGCGGTGGCCAGTCCTTCAATCTTCAGGTCGCCAACCGAGTGCTAATTTTTGATGAGTGGTGGAACGACGCGGTAGAGGAGCAGGCGTTTCGACGTGTCCATCGAACTGGACAGACCAAGGAGACACACCTTGTGCGTATCATGGCCACAAAATCCATCGATGAACGTATCATTTTGCTGCAAGAGACGAAGAGGGAGATCATCGCTGCTGCTCTCCAAGATGGAGAACTCGTTCCTCACTTCAGCAGCGAGCTACAACTTCGCATGCTATTCTCCAGTAAGGACAAGGCGTCTTTGGTCGAGGACATGAACAAGGAGGCTCGCAAGACAAACAAGGGTAAGGGGAAGGCAGTCAAAGAATGAGAGAAGACCTGAGGTTGGAGCGTTATGATCAGGTAAAAGTTGTGGCATTTTCTTTCTTTTTGGTTTGCTTCGAAATTATTCGCCAGTTACTGCTTTTGCAAAGCAAATATCTTCATGGCTATTTGAGAGGGCGTTATTCGGAGAAAGTTCTGATGGCATATTACGGCTATGGTTTCAGATACCTATTCAGGAATGAGGCAGGCGTTTACTCAGGTTGAGCAGAGGATAGCTCATATTCCCCCTTTTCCCCAGATACTTCACATAGCACAGATACCAGATTGACAATACACACTTCACATCAACTACAGGTTTCAGAGAGCAGGTGATTTCTGAAAGCAGATAGGTAACCTTCCTGGTACTCAAAGGATGAGTCTCTTCTGTTGTTGTCTTCCATGGTTTGCGTAATGATAATGTTGTGAAGTCTCAGAAATCGGCAACATGCATAAGTCTCGGGGAACACGGGACAATATGGCAAACACCGCAGTTTGCATATTTCGCCCAACCAAATAGATAGTTGACGTTCTAAAATGGCCATGCTCTTTGCCCATGCAGCATAGTCTGCTGTTGTACAACGGCGGAGAATAAAGAATGACCGTCTTCCTTTCTACCAACATTGCTGAATGTCCCCAGTGAGTAAGCATCCAACTTCAATCATCCACTTAATCATCTGGATGGTCTTAGAGTAGACACACGCTTCATCTTTACGTCTGTCATTTCTCACATTTGGGTCTTTCACTCATACTGCGTGTTGAGCTAGTTCTGAAGCTATCTGTTTTGTTGCAAGGGTATCAAAGAGTCTTCAGAGCGCCACCAAGACGGTATGCGATAACAGCATCTTTGTGAAGCTGCAGATCCTCTTTACGAATATGTCTTCAGTGTGCAGAATACTGCGCTCGGTGAGTCCGGATGGATGATATCGTGGTGTCTGTGGACAAAGACTTGATAACTCAACGTGGGCTCAAGAGGTAGGATATAGAATGGCTGGACTTCTCCTGAGCTTCAGGTCGATCTCATCTCTTTCGCCGTACTCTCTTCAGCTGTTTCAGAAATACTGGATCCCGTCTCTACTGAAACAACCATCACGAAGACACCATCCTCACGATGCACGACCACGACCCAACCGAAGACCTGGGAGTCACCTGTCCCTCCGGTACCAACTTTTACATCTGCAAAAGCGATCCCAGTCAATTCATCGGATGCTGTGCCATCAACCCCTGCAGTACCCGAAAGGGTCTCTGTCCAGACCAACATCTCAAACCGGCCACTTTCGACAAAGCATACGAGGAGTATATCCTGCCTCAGGCTTGTATCAACGACAATGTCGATGTTGCGTGGCATGCTTGTTCCTGGTCGACATCTTCGTTCATGGGATGTTGTGCTGTGGATCCTTGCAATGGCGGATGTCCTGCGAGGCAGTTGAGAGCGGCGAAGTTGAGCGATGATGCCAAGAATGCCGAGTGTTTCCTTGGTGGGGAGTACGGGTATGAACCGAAGCCGAGTTATACGTCAAGTAGTAGTCTGGATCCCACTACAAGCACGAGTGCCTGCTCGACTACGACATTTTCGACTACGATAGTTTCAACTACCGCCTCTAGCTTCACGACGTCAATCGTGACTACATCAGCTTCTAGTACCTCGATGTCATCAAGCCCCAAACCTACATCTGCACCGCCGAAGGACAGAGGCGGTCCAGAACTCAGGTACTGCTGGATTTTGCTCTTGCTCGTCTTGCCCATTCTTTACTGTGCACGACGGGCATCCATAAAACGGTCGAAACTCCGCGAGACCAAGAGAGACATTAATAACAGCGACAGGTTTTGGCAATCGTCGGATAATGAGTCGGTAGAAAGGACGGCTATTCCACAGACAAACCCCTCAATCAACAAGCGCGACAATCGTCCTCTTCCACTCAAGCGAGGCCTGTCATATCATCCCCAACTAGATGTCCAGACCGGGGACGGGCGAACAGCCAACCAGAAAGAATTCCCACAGCCAGATTCAGATTCCTTGTTGAAAAGGGATAAGAGTCTTCCTACTTTGGAGGAGATGCTCCTCGAAAAAGGCAAAAGTTGTTCACCTAAGGAAGAGTCAATAGTTCCTTCCCGGCAACACCAGCAACCTGTCAACAAAGGCATGAACAGTACCTATCCCTCTTTCAAAGGGGACGTTCCTGCCTCTATCAACCCGAAATTCGGCGGTCGAGATACAGAGTACACAGACAGCCCCAGTCCCGAAGAGCCAACAGGTCCTCGTATCCTCATAGTTACGAACCCAGATCCCCCAGAAGAATCATCTGGAGCATCTACGCTACCCAGAAGTACCCGAGTTCCAAGTCGAGGACGAACCAAGAAGCGTCAGAGACCTCAGATTCTTCGGAAATCCCTATCCCCCTTGTCCGAGGAAAGTGTGGGTTGGGAGAATGGAAGTCGATGAAATAAGAGCTGAGGATACCATTCAAACATGTGGAGAATAGTTGCGTAGACATCTTTCTTATGTTACCAGAAAGACAGCGGGCGTCATGAGAGGGAGTTTTGAGATGGGTTTGGAGTTGCTAGTTTGTATTAGAAGGGGTTTTGTTTGGAGTTAACATAAGTTTTGATGTGATAAATGAATAAGATAATCGATTGGAATGGTTAGATGAGAACATGAAAAGTTACCGGTTTCGCACTGTCCACTTGATGATCTTAAGTACGATGCTTTATGATAGAAGCCTCTGGTATGGTGTCCAAGGGTTACTTGACTTTGGTAAGAACAAGTCAAGTCAAACCAAGCTTCAGAATACTGAAGTGAAACGCATAGCACTCTATGTCCTTAGGCCTCCGATACTTGACCAGACCTAATACACAGTACAATAGACTGCCCTTGACTTCAGACCACAAGAGTGACTTCACTCAGTTTCCCAAGTCACAACTTAGATTCACTACCCAACAACACTCGTTGTACAGGGCGACGTAGCCTTCCAGAAAAGCAATTCTTTTCTGTGACTCATGTTTGCCTGATTCACATAGACGAAAGCATTAGCTTCGTTTGGCGATTGCCATGGTCATCACCTGTACCAACAGCGCTCTTTGTTGGTTACAGACAAGTCTGGTATGTATCGATCCGAGACCCCAGCCTCAGGGTATCAGAAGAGTTAACACCCAAGACCACAAGAGACGAAATAATTTGATCACTTTTTATCAGCCTAGAACAGCACTTGGAAATTATTTTATTTTAGCAGTCTAAGCCTTGAGGGATAATGCTTCTGTTACTTACCTGTCCGGATAGCAAGACAACATCACTTCCGAATTCCCGAACCAGCGATCGCAGGAACAAACCGAGCGACAATGCATCTGACATTTGTCCCCGAATTGTCCAAAGCTTATCTTCCAGACAATGATCAGTTTGTCTGCGCTCTGACCGCATGCGTGAGGAGCTCGGGGAGTTTTCGATTACTACACATGCCAGACAACGAGCTATGCCGAATAATGCCCAATGCTTCAATGCCAAGCTACCTGTTCTTGAACAGGGCCGGGATCTAGACTGCAGCATGTCAACAACGCTCGGGCACGTGGGATGAGCGACCTAGGCGAAGATAATCTGGGCTTCACGTTCACATTCATAATTCCGCAGCGGAACTCGCCCGGATTTCGATCCCAAAGAGGCATGAAAGAGAGCGTATTCGCCGAATCGCTCAGGTATATGGGATTGAGTGAGATTTTTCTTGCATCGAGTATGGTATCCATACCAAATGTCTCGGTAGCAAATACTAGGGGTGCGAGGCTGTGGTTGTCGACTCAAAGGTAATCAGCATAGCCTTGCAGATCTTTAGATCGACAACAGTTGACGCAACAGTATCGAAATAGCGCGACTCAGCCAGTCATGCCGTCATATAAAATGGAATCTTTGAAGAAGACCTTTATTATCCATTCAAACATAAGAATGGGATTAATCAGACATTGATCGACAAACTCTGCTGTGGGGAAGCGAGGATAATGACCGGTATCCCTGGAACGTGGGCAAAGATGCGAAAGTTCCGACAGACGAGATTTAGCGAGTAGCAACTTTACCGTAGAATAACAGAAAGTGAGTCGGTAGCGAGAAGGGTAAATCCAGAGCCAAGACTGGGACTGGAATGCACGACGTATAGCGCCGCGCGACGGATACCTCGCTTGCAGCATTGATACCAGAAGGAGACCCAAACTCATCTCCGTAAAGTCCAGAGCAGTATGGCAGACTCGTCTGCAAATTTTCAGCTTCGGAGAACGACATCTTTTGACATCAGTTCAAGGTCATGGGGAAGTGGACCAAAGGAACGGCGGTCACTCCGTTCGTGAGAGCCTCAACGCAAGAAAGGTGGGTTCCTGAGTCGTAAAAATGGGGATGATGGTCAATAACAAAAGGACGGCGTCACGTATTCGACGCCAACCTCGTGGCAAACGGTAGTTTGAGCGGAGGCGGACAAAGCTATACGCAAGTTTCGGTCCTTCCAGGACCGACGTGTGGTAGCAGACAGTGTTTTCTCAGAGGCTTTGTTAGCCCTAAGCGTTGCTGCGTGCCCTGCCCATGCAAGATTTCGAATGAACCAGTGCTGGCCAGGCCAGTTAGATCATTTTTGGATCATTTCTTCGCGGTTCAGGGACCCGCGACTCGGTTCCTGACCTGGTTCGGGGTCGCCAGGTCAAATTCTGTTAGTTGGTTCTAAGTTTGCCACTCGGAGGTTCGGGTATATGCAGGAACCCAGGTAACGGGTATTGAGAAGAGATGAATGATTCACTTTCGTCAGACAATAAAAGCAATATTTGTTGGTTGATGATTGTTTGCTTCAATGCCAAGAGCAACATCCGGTGCCATGTTGTGTTGGTCGTGTGAGGTTTCAAAGGTCAAGAACCCTGCGGCGATCTTTGTAAAAATGCGGAGACAACCACGATTGGAAATCTAGGCGATGAATAGGAAATCGGGGACTCGGGCACCACTCAAAGGCCCAGCCGAGTTGAGTCAGGGATGTTGAGTAAGAATGCTTATGCCGTCAGGACCTCAATATCTTTCATCTTAACCTCAATCGACCAGTAAAGCAGTTCGCGCCTTAACCGATTGGGATTCAGGAACAGAAAAACATACTTTGGGCTGCTCGACCATCCCGCTGCCACTGCCCATCCATAGTGACATGCAAGTTAGGTCATATTTGTCGGACTTTCATCTTGAGTCTCGACACCCGCTCCCGCTACTACCTCGCCGAACTGGGGGACGTCGAGTGGTATTCAATAGGTGAGAACAATTTTAGATTGGCCGCAAAGGGAGTGCATCGCGCAAGATCGAGAGGCTGAGAAGGTCTCGGCCAATCGCCTGTGAATTAGGATTAGCCCCCAAGACGGATGGCGGCGCCTTGACGGACGTGGCACGCGGGAAGGACAATGAAAGGATTCGCTTCGCCCTGAAGTAGATCTTGCCCTTACGTAGCGCGCTGCTAGCGAACAGGGTTTTTCGAGTTGAGCTGTCACTTGATATTGACCGCGAGACGAGAGGAGAGATGTTTGTTGCGGTGTGGACAATGCAATGTCGTCGGCCATGTTTGCGCATTTCCTGCTTGCTGTGATAGATGATACCCCGAAGCGACTCGTCAGTATGAGATAATGGAATGGATCCAATTTCGTTGGAGACATACTGGCTCTAGATATCCCGTGTCTCTGATTATCCCGTTTTTTTTTGCTTGGCATCCCTTGACGGATGACATGATTCCCTAAGCGAGTTTGTTGAGAGTCGAGGCCTTGCCAAAAGAACGGCGCCAGAGGATAGTGTCCAACTAATCGGGTAATTTTCATTGCTTCTTGTTGGTAAGAGTGGGTTAGTAGTGTCGGGAGATCCAATGCACAAAACAAAGCAAAGAGGAGATCTCGTTATTGACCCAATGCGCCTGCTGTGACTAAGTTTCACCTTGCCGCCTCCGGATGAATCAGTGAATCAGTGCTGCACTGCACCTTCCCAAAAGTGCGCGGAGGTAGTTAATTGAGAAACGGCAGGAACGAAGATCAAAGTCAAATTCTTGGAGGCGCAACACTAAGAGATCAAATCAACCTATCAACTAAAGCGGAAGAGGACAATGTAGGCTATAGACCTCACCGGCCATCATTACATTAACACGCCTCTCTTCTGTAAAGTTTCGGATAACCGCTCTGGTTTCTCTTGGCCTTGAGGATTTACTAGAGTCTTTTTGTTTGATAAGGACCTAGACCCTCGACTCATCCACGTTCCAAGCGAGAGAGGTTTGTCTCTCAGGTCTCAACTTGCAACTGTCACTCGCCATGGTGGTGTCAACCCGTCATATCATACCGACCACTTCCGCTCGCCCTTTAATATAGGTAGTATTATTATACCAAACGCCAAGATATCGACAGGTCTACCACGCTAGCTATCAGAAGCACTATTACGTACCTATTCCGCGAATAACGGACCGACAGTTCTAATATCCACATACATATCATCATCATCTCCACCATGTCTCCCTGGCTTCATCCAGACGAAGCCCTGGGCTTTTCAACTTCACCATGGACAACCTCATTGCAGGCTCTCGAGCCACGACGAGTAAAACATTTCACCATGGCCGAATTAACACCCTATCAGACGTATGCGATACACGTTGCGACTCTGACCGTTGCATCCTTCAGTATTCTTGCAACAATAGTCACTTCTTTCTGGTTCTTTCGTATGAGACGAAGTTTTCGCCATGAGTGAGTCGCCACAAACAATTTTCATAGGCCATCCTTCTAACACAATTTGAAGCCTTATTATGCTACTCATCTACAGCGATATGTTCAAGACATTCTGGTTACTTGTCTTCCCTGCCGTAGAATTGGTCGCTGGTAAAATCGAAACCGACGAAACATTTTGTCAAGTCAGCGGATTCTTTCTTGCATTAAGTATTGAGGCATCCGACGTCTCTGTTGCTCTCATCTCTGTGCACACCGCATTATTCATCTTCCGTGGAGAGCAGGGTCTCTATCCCTATCGAAAGGCTGCCTATGCCCTCGCCGCCATTCTTCCCGTTGTGATGGCTTCACTGGCATTCATTGAGAGCCCCGGCTATATCAACACTGGCCAGTTCTGTTATCTACCATTCAATCCTATGTGGAAAAGACTCGCTCTCTCATGGATTCCTCGCTACTTGGCCTTTGCCATTATCCTTTTCTTATGCATAGGCGTATACGTTTACGTTCGTGTACTCATGAGTCGATTTGGTGCGGAAAACAATACTTCTGGGAACACTTTCTCAAAGATGTCTGGTTTCGAGAGCCTTGACCCGATCCAGCAGCCAAGCGCCACTGTTCCTCCTACACCGACAATCAGATACCACGGACTCATACCATCATCTAACGCCTCTCGACGGAACTCTTGTACCATTATCGAAGACCGTCCCACCAGGCCCTCTCTGGCCACCCTCAACTCATTCCAAATGGACATGCCTGGAAGTGCATATACTAGTAAATTGCATTCAGCGCGTACGGCTCGTCGGGGATCAGCGCAGATGTGGATGTCTAACTTTGGTACTGACCTCACCGCTCAGGAAGAGCAGGTGGAGGTTGACTCTCAAAACTCAACAGGGACCACACGATGTGGCTCCGACGATGTGATTGCACCGCTAGCCACTTACACAAAACCTGAGTTTCAGCAGCAAACACATGACCCTGCACCCACTCGACCTGCAGGCATGATGCGAAACGCTTCTTATTTTTCCACAACCGGAACTTCCAAAACACCAAATATACCCAACCTATTCACCATACTCAACCGCAAAACCGAACGCCCCCAGACTGCGGAGAACAACCTTGTCTTGACTCAGAGCGACATCAACGCACCCGGAACTGTCAAGACACGCGAAAAGATTCTGCGACAACTCCGATTACTTTTTATCTATCCTATAGTCTACGTCGTCATTTGGATCTTGCCATTTATCGTTCAACTTACCGGATATGGCAAAGGAGCACCCTATGGCATGAGGCTAGCCAGTATCGTGTTTCTTTGTCTCCATGGTCTAGCTGACTCTTTGGTCTTTTGTTTAAAAGAGAAGCCTTGGAGACATAGTCAGACCTTTAACCAAACCTTTAAACGATTTAATCTACGATTTTGGAAACGAAGACAAGAAGCGCCCGATGTCGGTGCAAGAGTCGGACGCACTAGAGAGGAGATGACACTTGATTCGCGATTCGCGAAGGCGAGAAGAGAACAAGAACAGGCCGAGTGGGAGATGGAGCGACAAGCTGGCCAAGATGCTCGCAAAGCTGCTAGAGCGGCTCCTGACTGGTGGGATAGAGACGACTGATGAGGATCATATACACGGTTGGGATTTTTGTCATAAAAAGACGGCAATTAAGGCGAGGAGGATGATACCCCGTTGAAAAACGATATGTCCTGGTGAATCCACGACAGGCGCGGACATTTGCATTGATAGGCGTTATATACTTTTACACTGGACGATTATACCAGGTACATTTTAGAAGATATAGGGAAATACGAGCATTCGAATTAATATCAAAATTCATGGTACAAAGTATGTCTAAAGTCGTTTGTTTCATTAGTCTACCGAGACAGATTCGTGCATCGCGTATATCGTTCTATGTAATTCGAACGCTGATCCTCCCCTTTTATACTAATACACAATTTGCAGTTCTTCTTCAATTTCCCTAACCTTCTCTCCAGAACTTGAGGAAGGCCTTGGCAATGGCAACTCCATCATGAGGCAGAGGCGCACGCTTCATGGCATCATTGTAGACCTCGTCCGTGAAGATACCAACAGTGTGACGGTTGAACAGAATTTCTGAAATGATTTCCTCGTTGAATTCAGGGTGTCCTTGCACCGTGATGTACTTTCCAGGGGAGTAGAATCCTTGGACTTCGCAGATTTCGTTGGAGCCCAGGGGAACAGAGTTCTTGGGGAATGCGTCGACAATGTCGCGATGCATTTGGTGAATGCGCTGTGACACAACAGTTAGTCTTACCGTCGCACAAACAACGGCGCAAACCGGAACTTACCATCTTGTCCAACCCGAAGATCTCCTTGCCCTTGGCTGTCAAATCAACCTCAGTGACAGCAACTTCCCATCCCCTATTACTCCTACCGCACTTGGCGCCCTCAGCTCGACCAACGATCTGATGTCCAAAGCACACGCCCACGACACGCACGCGGTTCGACGCAATAGCCTTTTTCGTGAACTCGACGAGCTTAAGAATCCAAGGATCGTTATCGAACGCCGTGTGGCGAGAGCCAGTGATCAGAATCGCATCGATGTCGTCGAGAGAAGGGTAGCAGTGCAGATCATTCACCACGTCGTAGCCCTTGATGGTGACGAGATCAGAAAGCTTCTGAGGCTTTGCGGCTGCTTCGAGGAGTGCGGTGAAAACGCCCGTGTAGCCGCCATAGCGATCACGGGTTTGAGGCTGAGGTGTGTCGGCTTCGAGGATGGCGAGGCGAAGAGGAGGCATTTTGGATGGTAGTTTTGTGTGGGTGAGGGAATGAAATCAAAATCAAGAATATGACTCTTTGCGAAAATGGAAAAAGAAACAGGATCGCTGCAAGGCCGGAGGCCAAGGCCTGGGTGAGGATGGACCCTGGGCTTCCTGCTCGTGTAACGGCGGGACCGGTAGCGGGGGTGGAGGGGAGGGGAGGATAGGCAGAATCACAAATATGACATGGTGTTACTGAATATAGTAGGCGGTGAGAGTGATAGTCACGGAGGTTACCGTACCCTGGAGATGCCATGAAACATGAAATAACGCTTTTTTATGGAGTTTCTGGTTGATGGTCAATCTCTAAGCGAGCTTAATATATCACTACGTACTGGTTTGGATAAAGTGAATGAAAAGTCTATCATAATATGTGTAGGTTCAGCTAAAAGCTCAAGTGTCAATATGCGTCCTGGGGCTGTTGAAGTGCCGTGAGCTAGCAGACAAGCCGTGCTCCAAGTGGGAGGGTATTGGCCGCCAAAATAAAGTACATTGTCTGAATATCGATCTTACCGCATGAAGCGACCAAATTATTTCGTAGCCTTAGAGGGCTTGCTGTCAGTGTCAAAGCGTCAGAAGTCTAAGACAGTGGCTGAGACAGACAGCCAACCTTGTCTTGCAACACAAACTGACTTCATCCGACTTTGACGTGATACATAAAATTTCAACCCCATCGTTGAAATAACTGCCTTCTCATGAATGGATGTCGGCCATTATCCACATGGCAGGGCTGTTCAAGGTGCATATATCACCCACATCCGCATATCAGTCACTTTCAATGCAATGAAACAGCAAATCCTACAAACATAGCCATCCACCAAACAAACCCTCTGTCTCTATAGTAGTATCATATATCCTCTGCATTATTTAATGCTTCCGTCAGCAATGCTGAATGCCCCAACCGCTGCAAAGCAAACTCCCATCATCCTCTTAGAGAAAAGAATGGGGCATCAAGTGACAGCTTTTTTGTGGCTGACATCCCCCATGCATCCCTGCAAAGTTGGCTTGGTGACGTCTTGAACCGTTGGAGTTAACTTACATCTTACATAAATGTACATGCAGGGACTCTTGTCGTGAGTTTTGTGTCTGTTGTTTTTGTCTTTTTTTTGCATCTCGCTTTTCTTTCTCCCTTTATAAATGAGGATCAACTGTCAGTTTCAATATGTCTTCTAGGCTGTCTTTGAACAGCTTTTTGGTAAAGGCCAGGGCTGCTTTGACAGCACCTGCTGCGCAACGAACGGTACCTCTCACTTTTGTTGTAGGAAACGAGTCTGCAGGTAAGTTTACAGACACCCCAACATGAGTTTTACTAACATGAAGCAGATCTTGATTCTCTCTGCTCAGCTGTTGTTTATGCCTATCTTCGCAGCCATGCCCCTCCTCACACTCTACACATCCCCCTCTCAAACCTTCCCCGCGAAGACCTGGCCCTTCGCACTGAGATGTCAGCTGTTCTCAAACATGCTGGGCTTACGCTGAAAGACCTCTTGACTTTATCTGAGCTGCCGGACTTGGAACCTGAAGAGACACGCTGGTTGCTGGTTGATCATAATTCACTCACGGGCCCACTTACAAAATACTCCGAACAAGTTACAGGCTGTGTCGATCACCACGCCGATGAAGACGTCGTGAGGAAAGATGCCAGCCCGAGAGTCATCGAACCTTGCGGAAGCTGCATGAGTCTGGTCGTGGATGAGGAGCGCAAAATCTGGGAGGAGCTTTCGACCAAGGATGCGGAGGACAGCGACGCAGCTACTGAGAACGATAAACTCGTCAGACTTGCTATAGGTCCTATCATCTCCGATACGATAAACATGACAGCTGAAGCAAAGGTCCGCGAGAGGGATCTCAAGGCTGTGTCATTCCTGGAGGAGCGCATGACTTTCGACCGCACAGCCTACTTTGACGAAATCTCCGCCGTAAAGGAGGACATTTCTGACTTGAGCTTCCGAGATATTTTCCGAAAGGATTACAAAGAGTGGAGCGGTTCAGGTCTGAAGCTCGGAATCAGCTGCGTCGTGCAAAACTTTGACTACCTCATCAGCAAAGCCGGCGCCGCAGAGCCTATGCTGGAGGCCTTTGAAGACTGGGTCAAGGAGCGCGAGCTTGATGTGGCGAGTATAATGACCACGTCGCATCCCGAGGGCGAATTCCAGCGACATCTTCTTGTGTGGGGTATCAGCGATGAGGGTCGCGAGGCGGTGGATAGGTTCGTGGCTGATGCGGGAGAGAAGTTGAAGCTTGAGACGTATAAGAATGGAGAGCTGGATCAGCATGGCCATAGTAGGTTTGCATGGAGGCAGCATGAGCTTGCGTCGAGCAGGAAACAGGTTGCGCCGCTTTTGAGAGAGGCTCTTAAGAAGAGTTGACTACGAGAGCCAAGAGGTTCGAGGATATAAATACTATATACGATTGAGATGCGATGGTACTGGTAGTATATAGCCTGTCCTCAGGGTATCAGAAGAATTGCCCTCTATCTACCTAGGCTATAGGAATCAAGTAATCCAACTGCTAGCCTAAGCTCGCATAAGGTGACCAAATTATTTCGTCTCTTATCCCCCCGACGGCCAGTTCCTGAGACTCTGACGTCTGTGTTACTAGTATGATGGGCTTTTGTGAAATGGTAAACGGAAATAACAAGTCATTTATTTGTATTGAAGTGTCTATACTGATTTTGCTTCTCTGCCGAGTCCCCTTCAACTGTATCAATTTTGGTACAATTTTGGATTTATCGCAAGTTGCATGGCATGTTCCTTATGCAGCGCTTCAATCTCCCTGTGCAAAACGAGATACTCTCTGTTCCTGAGTCTTGCTTGAGCGTGAGGCTTCTTTTCTGTGCCATCAGGATAAAACATGCTGGCATGTTCTAGAAGATACTCAGATGCTGGGTCTGCGATTTTGATGCATCTTTTGAGAGAATCATAGACCGGGCCCACGATGCCGATCTGGCGGTCCTCGTTGCGCATTTCAGTATAGATCCAGCGTAGATTCTCAATACACATGATCTGGTTTCCAGTATTTGCTAGTGTGTTGTAAGCCAATATGTAGAGATTTGTTGGTCTTTGTTCATTGAATAGATGTGGTTTGCGGAATAGTTCCCAGAAACGTGTCCAGTTTTCTCGATCTGCATAACCTCTCATCATGCGATAAAGTTGCGTTCCTTCAAATTTGAAGTTTGATCGCTCGAGGAGGGTCTCGAAGTTCTTTCGAGCCCTTTCGAGCGCTGGATCGCCGTAGGACGGTGATGTCAAGAAACCATCAATAAGCGTCGTGAACATCGAAGGGGTCCAAATCTCCATGCCTCTCTCTTCGGCTGTCCGAATTATTTGATCGACTAAGGAGAGTCGCTCCTTTGCGGCCAGTTCTGGTGCGGATCCTGTCAGTGCGGCTCTGACAGATTGACGTATCATCTTCGGTGTAAGAGGAGATCCAGCAAGTGTGATTTCCTCGAACCACTGGCGGACGACGGCTAGGGCTCTTACATGTGTTTCGGTGTGTATGCTATCGGAATCGATTATGTTCTCGTTTGAATACATGTCGGCCTCTCGTGAAGCGCGCTCTGCCCTATGCGCTTGTTCTGGCTCAAGGTCTTGCTGTAGTCGTCGTGCGCTGGTGGTATAAGCACGCCGTTGCTGTGAGGCATTCTGCAAAGCCTGCCATTGTAAAGCCGATGCTGATTTGGGTAATTGGATTTTAGTAGCAAGAAGTTGCTCGAGTTCCTCGGGACTGTTGATCTTCTCTCCGCGAGCTTGTTTGTTCTCTCTCAGGCTCTTCTTCAAGATGCCCTTCCAAAGAGTCTCCAAGTCAAGCTCTGCTCTTCGAGAGTCTGTCATGCACTGAACCACCACCGTGGTACCAGTCTGGGGCGCACCGAAACCAGAGAAGCGACCAGTATCGTCGACCTTGGCCGCTTCATCAATCTCGTCACCACTGGAAGAAAAGTTGACGCAGACCCATCCGGTGGAGATACCGTTATCGCCACCAGGAATAATGGCAGTATTGGTTCCCATCAGCTTCGCCTTCTTTCGAAGTCGACGCAACTTTGTTCGAAGTTCACCAGGTCCAATCAGTCCATCAGCTCGTGCAGAAATGTTGTGGTGCTTTCGAAGCCATCGTACAAAGCGACCGGATGAGATGTGAAGATGTCGTTCACTGCGAGCTGTCGCAAAAAGCATGATCAAATTGGGACCAAGGGCAGCAGGAGGATCTAGATCGCGCATGTCCAGAAGTGAAATATCATCCAATCCCATATCCTCGAAGATGTATTTGATCATTGGCTCAATGACCTCCGGCGCGCCTTCAGGGACCTTTGGCAGCTCGACGGCATGCTGGCTTTCGGCGTGTCGCGGGGCCTCAACTTCAAGAAACCAGGGAACATCCTCAGATTCAGCGGGCTCCGGTGATACGTTAGCAGAATCGTCGAGGGTATCGTTCGGCGTAGTTGAAATGGAAGCGCTCTTCTCGGTTATCGGATCGATCGTTTTGGCGTCTGAGTAAAACCTCGTCGCTAGGCTAGGAAGATGTCGTGTGGTCTGTGGAAAAGTGCGAAAAGGACTTGTCGCTGGACGTGACACAACAGCGCGAACAATGGCCGATTGACATTGCCGGCAACTCAATGCTGCAGCGACGGGACGTTTCAACATCTTGAGTGTCGTCGTGAGTTGAAAGAATGACAAAAACTCAGATGTTGAAGAGCTGGAAAGACATTGATCGTCATGGTTAGATCAACCCAGTCGTGAAGTGGGGAACAGCCGAGCTCCAGCTTCTACAGTACCGAATCTGTCACAGGGCAGCGTGGTAGGTGGGGATACTAGGGTGGATGCTTTAGTCCGTTACCAAATTTTCTGACCTACAGATTTCGAAAAAAAAAGGAAAATATCTTCATGATAGATGTATACAGCTACATAAATCAGTAACGGTCCTGTTTATGGAGCAGACATATATTTCAAATAATTACTCCATCATATTCTTTATAATTCAATACATCATCATCTTTAACTTGAGTTTAGACGATGTTGTCGAACGGCCAATAACTTCCGCTGACAATTCGAAAGTGGAGACAGAAAAGTCCCTTGTTTTCTTATTTGCCACAACTTCGATCTCAGCACGTGACTGCTTCTAGTGGATGCTTCTAAACTTCCTCGCCCATTTACACTGAAAAATTTGGAGAGACCGACTTGACTTTGCCTCTGTCTCATGCGCCTCCCGGTTTTTTCTGAGAAAGACTCGGTTGGCAAGTGTTCAAGATTCAAATGTTATTAGCTTATTTCATAAGAGCTTAGCGATTTTCTTCAATCGTTTTTTTTTTTTTCGAACCCTTAAATTGGGATTCGAGCTCTCTATATCACAACGCGGCAGCAACAACGATTGGGCAATCCATGCCCGTTCTTGAGTTTGCTTGTCGCCTGACGCACCTTCGACCCCTCAAAAATTTCCGATAATATTATCCATCACAATGCTCGTCCGACAAACACGGAGGGGCATTATTGCCGCCAGATCGACACCATTACATATTGCGACATCGACCCTCGGCCGACGGTGTGTTGTTACACAGCACTTCCGACCTCAACCCCAAAAACAACGCGGCTCAGAGTCTGGTACAAGCCTGTTGCATGGTCGACACCTCGCCACAGCTGTAGACGATTTCCAGTTTAACAACTACAATGCTCTACAAGACCAGCTTGCCAGGTCGGGCCTACGTCCCTTCCAGGCCCCTCCACACGCTCACTCCGAACTTCGACCACTGGACCCGACGACGAACTTGTTGACAGTCCCAGAACCTCCAGAAGCCCGAGCATTTGGCAAGATGAACAACAAGGGTGTCCCTGGTGAAGTCGAGGAGATGATTCCTGTCTTCGATGCCTGTGTTCGTGTAGGCAAGCTTGAGAGAGCAGCTCTGGTGCTGAAGCGACTTAATGCAACCGGTTTGATTTCTGGCGAAGAAATGATTATCCTACATAACCAATATCTGCGTGCATCTCTCGATCAAATGCGAACGACCCCCGACCGAAAAGAAGCCGAAATGTTACACAAGTGGTACGAGCTACAAATACGAAACATGGATCTACCGCAAACTGCAGAGACAATCGCATGCATGCTCAAGGCCTCACTCCTTTCTGAGCGTGGCTTACGACTGGAACGCCTCGTCAACCGTTATATGAGCATGGCTCCCGGTGAAGCTGGCTTGCGAGTGTTGAGTATGGCCGATATTCTCAGCGACCAAGATCTTGGTGTCATTACCGAAATCTGCCCCACCTACACTTTCGCCCCCGCCCCCGATTCCGACGAGGTTCAATATGTCACTATGGCAGAAGAAGAGCATTTGGAAGCGGAGGAAGGGTTTGATGAGAATATGGCTTCGCAAGTGAACGTGGACTACCCCGAGATTCGACCAACACCTCAACGTGGAGAGGGTTTGAGCGCCTTGAAGAACAACCTGGGACTAATTAGCGAGCTACAAAACGTGGACATTTCCAAACTGTCCCCTGCGGAGCAGCGCGAGTTCCAGACTCGTATAGAGAAAGACTCCATTGATGTCGCTATCGGAAAGTGGCGGAACGCCAAGAAGAATCTCGACAAGATGGGCATCAACACGGCCCTGAATGATAAGAGTGACGAAACCAGCCTTGCTGCATCCCTACAAGACTGGGTTGAAGCTATGGAGGTTCGCTTGAAAGAGGAGATCCTCCAGGTTGAGCGTTCCGAGGACAGCCCCAACAAATCCGAAGAGGACCTGGAACGCTGCATCTACGGTCCAATTCTACGACTCGCCGACCCGACCAGACTGGCTGCAGTCACGATCCTTACCCTGCTCAACTTCAGCGCTCTTCAAGGTGTTGATAAGGGTGTAGTTGTTCAGCGTTTGCTCACCGATGTTGCTCGTGTGGTGCAGGATGATATCAACACGCAGGTCCGCGAGAAAACCGAACGAGAGCGTCGCCGAACCCGCAAGGTCAACTTCACTGGAGAAACACCGGCGGCTGAAGCTGAGGCGGCCCAGGCGGGTGAGGGAAAGACCATTTCAGAGCCCGCTGATGTTAAGCATCCTGCTCAGAGCTCATGGTCCACCCAAGTCCGCATTCGAGTTGGTGCGATCTTGGTCAAGAGTTTGCTCGAGACTGCGAAGATTAAAGTTGAGAAGGAACATCCGATCTCCAAGGAGAGAATCAGCCAGCTTCAACCTGCCTTCTCTCATATGCACGCACCCAGGAAGGGCAAAAAGGTCGGAATGCTGTTCCTCAACGCCCACCTAGTTCACCGCCTGAAGCGAGAGCCTATGGGTGATTTCCTCGCCAAGCACCTCCCAATGATTGCCGAGCCTAAGCCTTGGAAACGTATTAGCGAGGGAGGCTTCTTATCAAGCAAAGCTTCGTTGATTCGTCTCAAATCAGGAGATGCTGAGCAGAAGCTCTACACCAAAGCTGCCATAAAGCGCGGAGATATGGATCAAGTTTTCAAGGGCTTAGACGTTTTGGGAAAGACACCATGGAGGATTAACAACCCCGTGCTCGATGTGATGGTAGAGGCCTGGAATACAGGAAATTCGATTGCCAACATGCCCACTCTCAATCCTGATCTACCTTATCCAGAGGAGCCTACCAGCTCTGACCCTCTCCTTCGCCGGGCATGGTATCGAGGCGTGAAGCAGGTTGAGAACGAGCGATCCTCCCTTCATTCTCAAAGATGTTACATGAACTTGCAGCTTGAGATTGCGCGCGCATTCCGCAAGCAAGTCATTTACTTCCCTCACAACATGGACTATCGAGGCCGCGCCTATCCTCTTCCAACATATCTGAACCACATGGGAGCTGATCACACCCGCGCCCTGTTGAAGTTTGCCGAGGGCAAGGAACTCGGCGAGAAGGGTCTTAGATGGCTCAAAATCCATATGGCTAACTTATACGGTTTCGACAAGGCCTCTTTCAGCGAGAGAGAGAAATTCACCACCGACAATTTGCCCAACATTATTGAGAGTGTTGAGAACCCTCTGAATGGCAGTCGTTGGTGGTTGAAGGCCGAGGACCCCTGGCAATGTTTGGCTGCTTGTTTCGAGTTGAAGGCTGCGCATGACCTTGAAGATCCTACCAAATACGTCTCCAGTCTGCCAGTGCATCAGGATGGTACCTGTAATGGACTGCAGCATTATGCAGCCCTCGGTGGTGATACCTGGGGTGCTCAGCAGGTCAATCTCACACCGGGTGACCGACCAGCTGATGTTTATATGGCGGTCGCGAACCTTGTGAAGGAATCTATTGCCAAAGACGCCGAAGCCGGCAACCAGCTGGGCGAGATTTGCATGGGCAAGATCACGAGAAAGGTTGTGAAGCAGACCGTTATGACCAATGTCTACGGCGTTACCTTTTCTGGTGCTAAACAACAAGTTTGCAAGCAGCTGGACGCCATCTACCCGAACATGTTCAAGGAGACCGGAATCCCCAATCTTGTCACTGCCACCTATATCGCCAAGCACATTTTTGGAGCCCTCGGAACTATGTTCCGTGGTGCCCACGATATTCAGTACTGGCTAGGCGAGATTGGCGCACGAGCCTGCAAGGCTTTGACCGAAGCCCAACTCGATCAGCTCGTGGAAGAGAAGGGCGATGAGATGTCCACATCAAAGATCACCGCTACCACCCAGAAGAAGGAATTGAATGACTTGAGTGCGCAATTCCGGTCAACGATTGTCTGGACCACACCCCTTCGAATGCCTGTTGTGCAGCCGTACCGAAAGGCTTCTACCAGAGAGATCCGCACTTGCTTGCAGGCCATCCACTACCCTACATTCGGTCGAACTGACCCTGTTGATCGAAGGAAACAGCTTCAAGGATTCCCTCCCAACTTCATCCACTCACTGGACGCGAGTCATATGCTTCTTTCCGCAATCAAGTGTAATGACTTGGGGTTGAATTTCGCCGCTGTTCACGACTCATTCTGGACTCATGCCGCTGATGTCGACATCCTAAATGGCGTTCTCCGGGATGCTTTCATCCGAATTCACGAGGAAGATGTTGTTGGGCGACTAGCAACAGAGTTCCAAGCACGATACAAGAACTCGATCTACTTGTGTACCATCCCTGCAGAAACTCCTGTTGGAGAGGCCATCCGGGATTTCCGCAAGAAGAGTAAGCTGGGCCAAAAGGAAGAACTGCTGCTGGAGCACAAGCGCAACAGCCTTCTTCGTTCCGGAAACCCGTGGGACTTGGAGGCTGCGCGCAAGATCGTTACACCTGCTTCCATCTACGAAGATATGGAAGCCGATGAGCACCATGAGATTGCGGCCGATTCTGAGAGTGCCGGTGGTTTGGGAGAAATCCCCGCCTCAGAAGGTAACCTCAGGGAGGTCGTCAAGGAGGCCGTAAACGAGATGGATCCTGAAGGCATATCTACTGACGAGCTCAGTGCTCGGCTCATCAGCCGCCTGAAGCACACCAACTTCGAAGCCGAAGTCATCATCCCCAAGAAGGATCCCAGGATCGCAAAGAAGAAGGTCATCTCTCTCTGGCGTCCCTTGACCTTCCCCAAGATACCTGAAAAGGTACGATTCCCTCTCCCACTTTTTCTTTGGATATAATGCTGACATAATGAATAGGGTGACTTTGATGTTAGGAGTCTACGAGAGAGCCAATACTTCTTCTCCTGATCACGGAAAAAATAATGTATTACTATTGATGATGGGGGCGTTGCACATACGTACATTTGTTTGGCGTTTAGAGAGTTATTTTTCGGGATAACAAAAAGCATTGGGCATAGAGGAGCGTGGTTGCGACTATGCTGGTTTCTGTATTATAGTTGTATACATGCATTCTGGGGGTATAGATGCAAGATAAATTAAGACTTGGTTTAGAATGACCTGAATGATTAGATGGTCTCACCTCACGCATTTTATGGACGGTTTAATCTGAAGCTAGGATCGTGTTTTGAAGGCAGCATTTATCACGACCTTGGTTCCAATCACAACTCATGTAAGAATTAGCATATTAATAGTTGTCCTGGTGTCTGAACCTTCGAGTATCATTTGACATACAATTTTGTCTTTCACATTTTTGTTTATCTACACTTCTAAGATACGTAATCGATCTATACATTTATCGCACAACAGCGTCCTTGAGACTGGGAACAGTGCAGACACCACCGCTCTCAGTAACAAGACGACCAGTTCCAGTCTTGCCCAGTTGCTCAACAGCAGCAGCATCGAAAGCAACCTCAAGACCATCAGTGGTGGTGAAACCAGGCTGGAAAGTCTCCCAGACCTTCTTCTTGGGGTTAAGGACACCCTCAGGCTGGCCCTCCCAACCCTCGAACCAGACACGGTCACCAGCCTTGGCATCCGCAGGAGGAGTGACAAGCTCGACGGGTCCCTTGTGGTCGTCGACCTCACCCTCCTTGATCTTGGGGGAGGCGGCGAGGACCATGGCGCAGGACTTGATGCCGCGCATCTTGACGGGCTTCAGGTTGCAGACGACGACGACCTTGCGACCCTGCATGGACTCGAGAGGGACGAGGCCGTTGAGACCGGAGCAGACGGTTCGGCAGATCTGGCCCTCGTACTCGACGTAGTCCTCGTTACCGGGCTTGTCGCCGACGGCAATGGTGGAGACGTAGAGGGAGTCGGCGTCGGGGTGGTTGATAGCCTTGAGGATGTGACCGACACGGAGGTCAATCAGGGCAGGGGAGAGAGGAGCAGCAGCGGCGGCGGGGGCCTTTTGCTTGGGAGCCTTCTCCTTCTTCTCCTTCTTGGGCTTATCGGTAGTAATTCGTTCCTTGGCGCCCTCAACAACCTCCTTGACCTTCTCCTTGGTGCGGTCAACGAGAGAAGCCTCACCACCAGCAGCAGCAGAAGCATCAGCAGCAGCCTTCTTCTTCTTCTCCTTCTCGGCCTTGGCGTCGACGGGAGGCTTCACGTAGAGGACCTCATCCTGGTTGACCTTGACCTTGTTCTCATCCTTGACATCAAGACCAAAAAGGGGAGAGTTCTGGACGAAGTCGACATGGCGAACGATGTGGGGGTGGCCCTTCTCGCCGGTGCGCTCCTCGGGTGACCACTGAGCGACGACGGGAGCAAGAGTCTCGTAGATGGCGACGTCGGCCTTGGAGGGCTTGCTGCCGAGGAGGGTGGATCGGCTGGAGAGGTGGTTGTTGAGAGTCTCGAGGATGGTGGGCTTGTCCTCGGGGGACTTGAGACGCTCAGAGGTGGTGAGCCATTGCTGGATCTCTGCCTCCTCGGTGGGAGTGTAAGTCTGAGAAGCGAAGGAAGCCATTCTGAAGATTGTAAGGGGACGGAAAGCTGGGAGGCTTCTGGATGCCTGGCGGAGTAGGCGAAGGGATAACGTGGTGAGTGTGTGAAGCTTGGGTATAGCTTCACTATGAGATTGATGTTATCGAGATGTCTTGTCTTGATATTTTCTCTTGGTGGGGTGGAGGGGTAATTGGGTAGAGGTATTGGCGGGGAAGAAGGCGTTGTCATTGGTGTGGCGCTTGTCAATTGTGGCTGTCAAAATGAGACACGCTAACTCGTGACATCGCCCCTTTCTCGCGTCGGTTGCCTGGCAGCTCTTTACGCGGTACGCCCTTTTTTCTTGACCCTTGATATTGTTACTCGAGTAACAATAGAAGTCAATTGGCATATTGACTACTGTATGTACAGATTCTTGCCTATTTCTCTCTTGGTCACTTCTACCTAGTCCTCTTGATTCACTGCCAGTGTCTTCAATTGGTTTAGTCACTGCTCTTTTCTTTTTTTCTGCTTCTCCTTGTTTGAGGCGAGTCAACTACATCATTCTTCCCACTAGCGGATCGCCGCAACCACCAACCAACCTCGGGAGCTGAGTTCAGCCCCTGACGCTCATTTTTCTTTCTCGCTCTTATTCTCATTTTCATTTTATCTTATATATAATTATTGTTTTCAAAACTTCTCTCCAAGATGGCGACACCGAGTACAGTGAGCTCGCCGAGCTCAAACTCTCGCCTTCCAACCAGTGTACCGAGCTCGCCGCCTGAGACAAACGACGATCTCGAAGGCGCAGACGATGCGCTTGTGAAAGAGGAACAGGAAGCGCGTGCAGAAAATGAGAAAAATGAAGAGAAACGCCGTCAGGCTCTTCTTAAGAAGAAGAAAAAGAAGAAGGCGGAGACTAAGTCTGAGCGAGAGGCCAAGGCTAGAGAATTGGACGACTTGCTCGCTAAGTCAGCTGCCTTCTCGGACATTCTCACCAAGAAGACCCAAGTTCTGGGTCGTGTGGGGAGTAGCCTTGATGGAACGACTCTCGGTGAACATAACTTGAAGATGGCGCAGCAGCCTAAGTGTATGATCAACGGTACTATGCGCGACTACCAGCTTGAGGGTTTGACTTGGATGTATGAGATTTGTTCTCAGGGCATGTCCGGTATTCTGGCTGATGAGATGGGTCTCGGTACGTTTGCGCCTATGGTCATCAGAATCTCGCAAAGCTAACTTGTCGCAGGCAAAACTGTACAGACTATTGCGCTCATCGCTTTGCTCCGTGAGCAGGAGAACTACCTTGGTCCTCACTTGATCGTTGCACCTCTCAGTACGCTCAGCAACTGGATGGATGAGTTTCATAAGTGGACACCTTCCATTCCTGTGATCATGTACCACGGCACCAAAGATGATCGTGAGAAGATCTTCAGAACCAGCATGCAGAAGCATCTCAACAAAGGGCGCCCTACCGCCAAGTTTCCAGTCGTTTGCACGTCCTATGAAATGGTTCTCAGAGATCAACACAATTTGTCCAAGATTAACTGGGAGTTCATCATTATTGACGAAGGTCACCGCATGAAAAACGCAGAGGCCAAACTGTTCCAGCAGCTTCGCCAGTTTTCTTCAGCTACTCGTCTTCTCATCACAGGTACACCTCTTCAGAACAACTTGAAAGAGTTGTGGTCACTGCTTCACTTCCTCCTACCGAACATCTTCACTGATTGGGAGGCCTTCGAATCCTGGTTTGACTTCTCAGATCTTGAAGATGAGCAGGGAACCGAAGAATTCATCGCTGACCAAAAGAAGCAAGAACTGGTCAAGAAGATCCACTTGATCTTGCAACCCATGTTGCTACGACGTGTCAAATCGGATGTCGCGTCATATCTCCCCAAGAAGCGCGAATATGTGCTCTTTGCGCCTATGACGAAGGAGCAGACGGACTTATACAATGTTCTTACTAACAAGAAGGTCGATACTCGTCAGTATCTCGAGAACAAGGTCATAGAGAAGCTCAACGCCAGTGCTTCAGCGACACCCAGTGCAAAGTCATCTCGATCCAGCAGTCGTGCGCCACCAAAGACCATGTCCCTCCCAGTGCGCGAGTCCTCTCGTAAGAAAGAGGTCGCACCAGAGGTCGCATCAGAGGAACCCGAGCCCAACGCCTTCTCCATCATGATGAAGAAGCGCGGTCGCGGAAGGCCACCCAAGAATCCCAAACCTGCTCAAGCTACCGAAACTCCCAAGAAACCTGGCACAAAGCGCAAGAACCACCCTGTCGCTTTAGAGCCAGAGGCAAAGAGTACAAAGTCAACCCGCGAGTCAACGCCGATAGGTCGAGGCAGAAGGACAAGGAAGACTCGTACCTACAAGGACGCTGGGTCGGATGAGGAGAAGATGTCGGACGATGAGTTTGAAGCCAAACTTGCAGACGAGATAGAATCTGATGAGGAGGTGGACGACAAAGCGTCGATGACTCCTGAGGAGCGTGAGCGGGCAGAGACTCTTGAGCTCGCAAGTAAGTGACTCCCTTTTCTACACCTTTTGGACTGTTCTAACAACAAACAGAGAAGCAAATTGCTCAAAAGAAACTTGGCAACCCCCTCGCTCAGTTACGCTTGGTGTGCAACTCACCGCACAATTTCTACAATCCCTGGAACGCTTCTACAGATCTTCCCGTAGACGATTCCATCGTAACAGCCTCCGGAAAGATGCTTCTACTAGATCGCCTTCTTCCTCGCCTTTTTGAGGACGGTCACAAGGTCCTCATCTTCTCTCAATTCACGACCCAGCTAGACATCCTGGAAGATTACTGCCGCGAACTTCGCGGCTGGAAAACTTGTCGCATCGATGGTTCAGTCGCACAGGATAGTCGCCGTACCCAAATCGCCGACTTCAACAACGATCCTGATTACAAGATCTTCCTTCTCTCAACGCGCGCTGGTGGACAGGGAATTAACCTCGCTTCTGCTGACACAGTCATTCTATTCGACTCAGATTTCAACCCTCAGCAAGATCTCCAAGCACAAGATCGCTGCCACAGAATCGGCCAAACACGCCCCGTGGTAGTATTCCGCCTTGCAACAAAAGACACAGTCGAAGAAACCCTCCTCAACTCCGCAGACGCAAAACGCCGTCTCGAAAAACTCGTTATCAAAAAGGGTAACTTCAAAACAATGGGTCAAAAGATGGATATGCGCGAAGATCTGGACCCTGAATCCCTTCGCGCGCTGTTGCTCAAGGACGGACAAGTGTATAAAGTGTCTGGTGGCGAAGAAGTACTCAGCGATTCCGATCTCGATATTCTTTGCGACAGAAGTGATTCTGCGTATGAGAAGGCTGCGAGTGGAGAGGGCGATGCTGATGCTTTCCGCGTTGTTGAGACTGGTGCTGATTCTATCAAGATGGCGCGTAAGGACTAGGTTTGTACCATTATATTTGCTTTATTTGTGCGATTGGCAGGATCTGTGGTACTGGAAGGATTTGTATCTGGACGATTATTGCTTTGCTATAGGCGTTCAGGGTTAGCGGTTTGTCAGTTCGGACTATGAGGGTTCATTTGTCTATATAGACGTCGGTCGACATTTGCAGTGCCGACATTATTATATTAGCTACAATGTATCAGCATGTGTTATACACCAAGGAAAATTTTACATCAACGACTTCGCCCATAGCTTATGAAAGCGTGAAAGAATGTCCAAAATTTGACTTGATTTAAAGTATCGTTAATGATATCTCACTATTCGTAAGACTATTGGTATAAACCTCTGTAAAAGAATACACGCCAAACTCCTTTCCAACCAGCCAGTGATTTCCATTTTGGTCGTAGAGTCGTTAGTTAACCTCCTCCACATAGCCAATCTGCCTCCTGGCGTCCGGTCCTCCAGGCACATTTCCTATCCTCTTTGCCAGTCGTTCCTGTGTCTCCACCAGTCTCTTCTGTGCTTCCAACCTCGACTTTATCCTGTCCTCTGCACTTCTCTCAATACGATCCAATTCTTCTCTTTCGCTGATACGTAAGCTGCTGAGTGCTTGGGCATTGCCTGCTCTTTCGGAGTTGACCTTGGATTCCCATTCCAGCATCTTCTGTTGGCGATCTTCTTCGGCCGAGAGTTCGGCTGCAGCGATTAACTTCGTTCGCTCTAGACTTGACTGTGTAAGCTTGTGTTGTTCTGAAAGACGTCTCTTCAGTGCAGCGTTGAAGAGCGACTCTTCGAGATCGGCCTTCTGTCGTGCCGCATTGATGTCTTCGTTGTGGAGTCTGCGACGACGAGCATCCTCAATCTCGGCCTTGTTGTTCCAGATATCTCTCTCCACGCTTGCCACTTCCTTGGCTCGAGCAAGAGCAATAGCGTGATCTTCTGACTCGAGGGCTATGCGTCGCAGTCTGGCCTTTCGTTCGCGCTCCTGAACTAACATATCGCTTGGCAGACCAATGGCATCTTCAGGTTGGTCCCCAGAGTTGGCGTAATACACATCCACTGCCCGGTTCGCCCGAAGGAGGGTGAGAAGCTGATCCCGAGTATCCGATTCAGGCAGCACCTTCTGGATGTACATTGTGGGAGAGTAGGTAAATTCGCCGTCGGAGTAGTGGTTGTATGGTTTGTTGATCTCTTTCCACATAGCTACCTTCAAAAAGGTTCGAGTCGTCGCAATGGGATCGGGCGATTCGAAACAGAGTAACAGTAAAGATTTCCCATGCGAATGCAAGCTGATGTCAGACCCAGCATCAATCAGAAAGGTCATGACTCTCTGCATAAGCTTCTCTCCGTCCGCAGTGAGCTTGCCTGAGTAAGAGCCTGCGCCGTGGCGACAGACCTCGCCTAGAGCAGATCTTCCATCGTGTAGTGGACTAGGGAAGTCGGGATGATGACCGTGATCCACGAGAACTGTTACGGCTGCCAGGTTGAGCTCTCTCGCAGCGTTGTGAAGTGATCCGTCGTCCTTTGACTGATCAATCGCGAGCAAGTTGCCCATCATACGAGTTGAGAGCTCGCCTCCAATGTCGGTTGCCATCGCAAGAGGTGTTCGTCCCATAGCATCGGTAATATCGACGTTAGCTCCTTCGATGAGTAGTTCCTTAACAATATCCGGTCGACGAGTTTGGATGGCAAGCATAAGTGGTGTAGAGCGGGTGATAGCCGTTTCGAAGTTAACATTTGCTCCACGTTCGACCAACATCTTAATCAGTGCTGAGCTGACTTTCTTCTGAGGCTGAGCAATCGCCCAAAGTAGCACCGTCATTTCTTCAGGCTCCTCCACGCTTTCGTGAATGTGGTATGTCGTAGTTTGGTCGTGATAGAAACCAGCATCAAGCAATACCTGCAACAGCTCTGCTGAGCGTGGGTACTGCGAGATCGCCTTGATCAAAATGGGCTCAGATCCTGCGCTTCGGGTCATGACATCCAGTCCAGCTTCCCCATCCCTATATCCTGAAAACAGCTCAAACAGCTTCAACACCTCCTCAGGTGATCTCGCAGTATCGAAAACACGCTCGAAAGCAAGTGTGAGCGTTTGCGGTGACGGTTTGCAAGAAAGCAATCTTTCAGTCCAAAAAGCATTACCCTTTGAAGCTGCGCAAACAAGAGGTTCTCCATCCTGAAAGTCAACACTGACACCATAAGAAACAAAAAGTTCGACAAATGCATCAGCCAAACCCTCTGTTTCTTCCGTGCTGTCCTTCATGACCTGCACAAGAGCTCGAGTCACACTCTCACCCTTAGCACCTTTAGCGAGAAGCATTTTCGCAGTCGCAAGTCCGTTCGCAGAGAACCATGTGCTGAATAAAGCATCCGAGAATCCACTTGAGAAAGCCGCGAGTATGTTATCCTCGCTGAAATCGCAAGTCAAGATCAGTTCGACTGCTGACACCTTTGCGCCTTGGACAGCTTGAATAAGAGCATAGCAGCCATTCGTAAAAGGTGATGCCCCAGACTCAAGCAAGAGTTTGATAAGGCGTTCGTCTGGCTCGTCCTCGCCAACAGCCTTGCTCAATGCGATGTGAACTTCGTCCACAGCCGGCATGCCTGCTTTGAACAGCCCTTCAATGATGCGAAGCCTGGTATCCTGTTCCAGTTTCCAGCAGGCTTTCAGGGCTCTGATTAAAGTGGGAGGAGACGCCTTTTTCTGGATTAATGTTAGTAGGATGTTCACCGATTGCATCTCATACAACAACATACCTGATTGCCATCTTGGTGCCACAAACCCAAAAGCAACTCAAGGCTACTGACAAACGCAAGTCTCGTAGCCGCAACAACTGCCTCGCCATTGCTAAAGTTGGGGTCAGCGCCCGCTGCCAGCAGCACACGTAGCACTTCATGTCCATCTTCGCCAGACTTCGCAGCCGATACAAGCTGAATGTCCACAACCTCACCAGATACTCCCCTCTTCAGCAGACGCTGAAAGATCATCGCGCGCTTGTTCAAGTCTCCAACTTCAGTAGCAGCCTGGAAGCCACGCTCCAAAGTTGCCTTTTGGGTATCGGCATTGGACTTGAGCAGTACATCGAGGACCTCAACAGAACCTCCACGGCATGCTTCTATTATAGCCTGGCCTCCATGGGTAGAGATACTGGCTCCATAAGCAATCAGTACATCTCCAAGTTCGAGGTCTCCGTCTCGCGCTGCGATGAGTAGGGCGTTTGAGGCGGCTTGAGTCGTGACTCCCGCCTTTGCCAATCGTTTGCAGATATTGAGCCTGTTCGTCCAATCAGTGATCTTCATTGCTTTCTCCAAACAAGAGTCTCTGCTCTCGGAAGAATGCTTGATGCGAGAAAGCAGCAGATCAAGGATTTCAGGTGCTTCCTTGGAAACAGCCAGTGCAAGAGCCTCCCCATCAGAGGCATCTGCGAAGCCGGCCAAAATATTAATCAAGGTAATATCTGTGATGAAGTGGTCGATGGCGTGGATCAAAGCTCTGTTTACTTCTCGAGGAGGCGCTCCAGCTTCGACTATTCTTTTCGTAAATGCTAATCGATTCATTGGGTCTGTGATCTTCAGGGCTTGGGGGAGTGCAGATGCCAGGGATGCCGGCGTTGGTGGCTTTTGGCAACCAAACAAGGCATCGACTACGAGCTCCCGGGCCGCAGCAACAGCAGAGCATAATGCTCTGGCTTTGTGGGTGTTTGGGTCTGCGCCAAGTTCTAGAAGCTTGTGCAGCGTTGAAAAAGAGGCACGACCTGTTTCATCCTGGGCAAGGACTTGAACTTCTTGTACCAAGAGACTGTCCAGGTTGAGTTTCCTGGGTGCCTTGCCCACGATCACATCAAGCTTCCATCCCTTGTTATCGGTTGGAGGAAGTGTGCCTAAGCTCTCAAGACAAATCGGTATCGTGTCCGTGTCATGTTTGCCCAAGCCAAGGACCAGATCAAGCACCTTAAAGTCTGAATTCTGTGTTGCCTTCCTCAGAATCTCTCCCTTGAGGCCGTTGATGTCTGCTTTGCCCTGTCTTAAAATAAGCTCGAGTAGTGACATATCAACAGGTCTCTCCTCGAGAGTTGCCAATAATGCCTCTGCCACCTGCTTTACGCCAACACTCGCCCTCGCTTGGAATAGCACCTTCAACATCTCATACCGCATCTGGTGGTTATCAATCTTCATGACGTCGGCGAGTCTTGCGGCGGCTGTTTGAGGCGATGCGCTTTGCATGAGCGTATGGAACAGTTGGACGTCCATCTGGTTAATAATAGTGTGGAGTCCAACGCCTTCGTCGTAATTGATGTCTGCGCCATATTTGAGTAAAAGACTGATGAGGGCATCATCTCGCTGCGAGGGATCCTCGGCAATCGCGTCTTGCAAAGCAATATGTAAAGCTGGGCCGGTCATTGCTCCCCTCAAGAACATATCAACCATACGATACCGTTCGGTGTTGGGAAGACTCTTGACCAGAGGAAAGATCTCGGTAAGGGTCTCGTTCGAGGGCCTTGCGGCAAGAATCGTGGCAGCCATGTCTGTATTCCCTGCCGAGACCGCGTAGCGCAAGGCTTCTCCTCTCTGGTGATCAGGCGATGCGACAGCATGGCGGTTACTAATGCGCGGCTTTCCGTGGCCATTTGGCTCCTGGCTGGGTGGTTCGCGGAAGTGAGGGTTGAGGAGAAGCTCAACTGATTGGATATCACCAGATTTGGCAGCGTGGATCAAACAATCGTTCAAAACAGGACCATTCGCGCCTCTCTTCAGTAATGAATAAAGCAATGCCTGTCGCGTCGCAGGGTCCGCTTGCTGAGGGATCAATGGGACACAACTTGATGCCAGGGAGGGATCAATTTTGGAAGATCCGCTTAAAAGAGAAATCACAAGATTGACCTGGCCTTTCGATATGGCAGCTTTCAAAGCAGAAGCGTCATTATGTTCTATTGAGGCTCCATAACGAGCCAAAAGGTCAGCCATCTCGAAGAATTGTGACTCGCACGCCATCTCAAGTGATCGCTCTAATATGGGTCCTTGAGCGCCACAGCAGAGCAACAACTCGGCAAAATCGAGTTTCGACTTGGGACTCATGGTTGTGCTCTCGATGAGCTGTTGGAAAGCCTCGGCCAGACCGGGGTTCTGAGGTGCCTTGTTTCCTGTCGCAATTGCCATGGCGATATCTCTTCGCTCATTGTTAACGGCGATTTTGAGAGCCTCGGCATTGTTGTAGTTGCAGTCGGCTGTGGAACGACTTAGATGCAGGACAGTGTCGAAACATTGCGCTCTCGTGGCGTCTGTAAGCGCTTGTGAAACACAGATTTCTGACGGTCGTCCTTCAGATCTTAGAATAAGTGAGGCGATTTCTGATAGAACTGGAGCAGCGCAAGCTTTGCGGAATTCATCCTGGCCTTCGGCAGTCGCTGAGGCGTTTGCTCCCCATCTTAGCAAGGTTTCGACAATTCGCGGATTCCGTGTCCTGATAGCTGCTGGTAGACAAATATCGAGGGTGATGGGGTCGGCATGCGGTATGAGAACGTGGACCATGTCATGTTGGTCTCTTTCGATGGCGGCTTTCAGTAAACGAGTGCGATCGAGTCCATTATCAGTGCTTTTTCGTCTGTTCAGTAAGCCCTGCTTCTGTGACTGTGTACCACTAAGATCAACGCCTGCAGCCGCCAATTTTGCAATCAAGGCCTCAGCGACACCTGGTGAGCCTGAACTATCGACCCACGAGTTCAAGACCTCCCATATGTACTTGGTATCCCAGTGCTTGCCCTTTTTGAGATTGCTGGATGAGAAAGCTCTGGAGAGACCACTCTTAGGTCGCAATTGAGCCACCTCAGCAGATCGTCTCTTCAAGAGGTCTTCGGCGACATTATCGTCGTCATGTGTTCGAAAAGACGTTGGATGAGCTGGTCGACTAAGAGGAGTTGGAGCGTTGGGCGGAAGAGAGAAGCCCCATTGCTGCGATAATTGTATAATGCGCCTTTGGCGGGCGTTCGCCGTTGAAGAATTCATTATAAGCTGCAGTTAAAGTTAAGGTGAAGTGAAACGAATGTTGAGGTTGAAAATGCAAAGTGAACACCCCTCATTGAAATGTCATGGTAAGAGGAAGGCTGCAGCCTGAGAATGGAAATCTTGTGCTCCTGCCCGGCCTTACCGTCCCTTTTGTTCTTGAGGTGATGCTGCTGCTGATGTTACAGAAGTCCTGGCCTGGAGAGGTCTGCTAGGATGGGGCCGGGGGGTGGTTGGAGGCTGTGAAGGTCCACTGCCCGTGCAGTGAGTGAATCACAGCCGCAGCGCCCCACTACTGCGTGCTACGCTGCCCATCTACCGTGTAAATCATTAATGTCTTCTGGAGGTGTCCTGGCTGTCATTATTTCCCATGACATATAAAAACATCACTCAATCAATCTAGCAGCATTTATAGTACTAATTATCTCCGTACCTTTTTGATACATTTTGCTATTCTCATAAATGGTATTGTGGCGTCCAACAGTCTCAAATTTAGTGGGTGTCATGTCATCTCTCAACCACCCTAATGCACCCATTCTATCCCCCAGAATTTAGGTGACGTATGGCGGCCCAGACATCCTCAACTTTCCCCTGACAATTGGACGATGATACAGAAAAGGCCCAAGCTCCAACATTCAATATCGCTGCAATGACCATCTCAATAAACCGGCCTCAAAAGCAACAACATCCGGCGGTCATGGCTGCAGAATCCTACTGGGATCCTCCTTGAAAACGCTTGCGAAGCTTTTCTCATGCCAAGCCTCGAGCACTGCCACAGACTTTCTATACGTGCAATACGTGTATTCTGTTTTTTTCACTGACACATGAAACGAGCCTCTAGCCCCTGTCTAAAAACACTTACTGTGGCGATCACTAAACCGCAAGCAGTATAATTCGGGCGAAGGTCAAGAATAGGCCCGCCCTTCCAATTCTCGGGTGCTTAGACCGATCGCCCTTCCTGCGAGATGGCCACGCGTATGCTGTCGTCGCCCGGCCTAATTGAGTCTTTAGATACTGACTAATGTCAGAACTTCTGTAGACGACATGCAGAATGGCCTGTTTTTTGAAGGATTCTTTCGTGTTGTTCGCGTCGCTTAAGATTACACGAGTCGACGATATGTTTTGGTGTAGACAAGACATCTGGATGTAACATCGGCGAACTCGTTGTCGTAAGCCTTGCTATCAACAACAAATATTTCGATAGCAACCTTAGTGATTGGCTTATGCCCTAGTCATCCTATCATCATGGATAATATGCTTAAAATCATGTTCATGTTAAAGTATGTATCATGGAACATCGAATGGCTTACCCAGTTTGGTTACCCTATATGCCGAGCTTGAACATTGATTTCACGAAGCTATCTCCAACAAGATGGCTACTGCGTGACAAATTGAATCATAAACTCCATGACAAGGCAGGGAACCCTTGGTAACAATATCACGGCACTTCTTCACTTGACACCCGATGCTGTCATGATAACGTTTGCAATAGAGTTGACTGCCACCAGACCCGCATGTTTGCGCCTCGTTTCATGATGAACGCGGAATTGCTATGAACTCTGCCACACTTGGAATCTCGGTAAATGTTCGCATGATGGGAATGTTTTAAAACCCGACTGATCGTCTTTGATCGTCTCAGACACCCTAGAGTTCATGATTGCTATTAGTCGGTTCTAGATTACCGTACGGGGATAAGAACTTATCCACACCTTTGTACAAGGCATTCTCTATTTCTTTAATACTCAATTATTGAGTAGTTTACGACTCTTATGGAAAGCTACTAGTAGCTAAGCAGTAGACAAAGCTGATCTGAGTCTTTCACAAACTGAACGCAAGCTCAGTCTCACACACTCAAATTGGCAAGTGTCAGGTAACCGATGGGAAGTGAAAGTAAGCAGAATCGCTCAGTTGACTGTCATGGTCAGCCAATCGTATATAATATATCACATCAAATCTCATTCTCTATATATGTCAACTCAAGCCTCAGTTCCCTTCTTCAACAGCGCCTTAAATCTTCACCCATATCCGAAATCGCAAAATGACGTGCCGAACATCCAAGCGGATCCTATCTTTACCCCGCCATCATGGCCCCGCGGTAAATGGGGCCGACAGCTTCTAAAGCTTCCCGATCCCCTTCCCGAACCTCAATCCATATTAATAATGCAATCTCTACGACGTTCTTTCCTCGCCTCATTCCAAACTCAAATAAGACCATCGACAACCCAAATCGCTGCTCAGCGCATCGTCAGACTCGCTTCTCAGTTATCAACCGCCAAGATGCCTCCCGTGCCACCAAACATGAAAGCCGTCCAGATCAACAAGAACGGCGGCGTGGATGTCCTTGAGCATAACAACATCCCCGTTCCTAAAGCTGGAGAGGGCCAGATTCTTGTGCGAAATGAGATTGCTGGTTTGAATTATATCGATACGTATTTCCGCTCTGGTCTTTACAAGGCGCCTCAATTTCCTCTTACGCTGGGCCGTGAAGCTGGTGGAATGATCGTCGATGTTCACTCCTCTGTCAAGGGCTTCGAGAATGGAACTCGAGTTGTCTTTATGGGTACTGTTGGCGCGTACGCTGAGTACAGCGTCGTCAACGCTTCGGATGCAGTTAAGATCCCTGATGATGTGTCCACCGAACAAGCCGTAGCTGCTTATCTGCAAGGTCTTACAGCTTGGACGTTTATCCGAGAAGCTGGACAGGTTCAGGCTGGTCAATGGGTTCTTGTTCACGCGGCGTCTGGTGGTGTAGGTACCTTGTTGGTCCAGCTTCTGCGAACTGTGGGCGCAAAGGTCATTGGAACCGCTAGCACGGATGAGAAGCTTGAGTTGGCCAAGAAGAATGGTGCTGAGTGGGTTATCAACTCTCATGACGATGTTGTTGCCAAGGTTAAGGAGATTACTGGAGGACACGGCGTGGATGTTATCTTTGATGGTGTTGGAAGGGTTACCTTCGATGGTGATCTTGAGATGATCGCCCTCAAGGGAAGCCTCATCTCCTTCGGCAATGCTGTAAGTGGTGCCTCAATCCAGCGCTTGAATGACGAAACTAACAATCGCAGTCTGGCGCCGTGGACCCTGTTAGCCTCTTCCGCCTCACTCCCAAGAACGTCCGCCTCATGCGCCCTGTAGTCAACGGCTACGTTTCCCAGCGCGCTGATCTCGAAAAGTACACCTCAGAACTCTTCGACCTCATCAAGTCCAAGAAGCTCGAGCTCACCATCCACAGCGTGTACCCTCTCAAGGACGTGGCCAAGGCCCACGAGGACATCGAGAGTCGAAAGACGATTGGAAAGCTTCTCATTAAAATCGATTAATTCTAGCTTTTTATGTTTATTTTAAATGCGCTATATGTCTATAATGCCACGGATAGTTCAGATACAAAATCCAAAACATAAACTCTTCAGTAATTCTCATTTCACATCAACTGCGAGACGCCTGCTCGCACAGTTTTACTTTTACTTTTTTAAGCCTTGGAAGACTTGACGGCCTCGAGAAGCTCGGCGGGAGGTTCTTGTCGGTAACCCTTGGGGTTGTTCTTGACCCATCGCCAGAGGTCGTCGCAGGCCTCCTCCATGGTGAGCTCGGTCTTCCAGTTGAGCTCCTTGTTGGCGAGTGTGGGGTTGGCAGTAAGATCGAGGACATCTCCTTGTCGTCGGGGGCGGACCTCGTAGGGAAGATCACGGCCAACGACCTTGCTGAAGGCCTTGATGATCTCGAAGACGGTGCTGCCACGGCCAGAGCCCAGGTTCCATGCCTTGACACCGGGCTGGTTCTCGCGGAGGTAGTTGAGGGCCATCAGGTGACCGCGGGCGAGATCGACGACGTGGATGTAGTCACGAATGGCAGTACCGTCGCGAGAAGAGTAGTCGTCACCGAACACCAGGAGCTTCTCACGCTCACCAGTGGCGACCTGTCCGAGGAGAGGCAGAAGGTTGAAAGGGATACCCTGAGGGTCCTCACCCATGATGCCAGTGGGGTGAGCACCGCAAGGGTTGAAGTATCGGAGCAGAGCACCGTTCCATTGCTTGAACTCCTTGCCAGCCTTCTCCAAGTTACTGCGCTGAGCGTTGACGAAGTCGCTGATAACGTCCTCAATCATGGACTTGGTGCGGCCGTATGTGTTGGTAGGTCCGATGGGGCAGTGCTCGGGGATGGGAATCATGTTGGGGAATCGGGTAGCATCGCCATAAACGGTAGCGGAGGAGGAGAAGACGATGTTGTTGACGTTGTTGCGCTCCATGGAGCGGAGGAGGGAGATACTGCCGCCAACATTGACGCGGTAGTACTCGAGAGGGATCTCGCCAGACTCGCCGACAGCCTAGGAATCGTTAGTTGTAGACAATGAGAATGGTCGGCTTGCGACTTGCCTTGAGGGCGGCGAAGTGGATGACGCTGTCAATCTCGGGGTGCTTAGCAAAGACCTCATCAATGGCCTTCTCATCGGTGATATCGAGCTTGTAGAAAGCAGGGCGGCGACCACAGATCAGCTCAATGCGGTCGAGAGCGACCTCTGAAGAGTTGTAGAGGGAGTCGACAATAACGACATCGTAACCGTGCTCAAGCAGGGTGAGCGAGGTGAAAGAGCCAATGTAGCCGGTACCACTGAGAAATTTCGAGTCAGTGAGGGTATTCTTTGTTGCGACACCGCATGATCCGTTTGCTGGTCCCGAATGATGATTGCGACAGGAACAAAGAGGGACAAACAAGACGCAGCAGGGGTAGGAGACAAAGTTCAGTGGACGTACCCGGTAACGAGAACGGTTCCAACAGGCATTTTGGGGGCTTGGTTTCTTTGTTTAAGATTAAGCGACTGGAGGAAGTTTGCGGTGAAGGACAAAGTAAAGTTGAAAGAAGCGTTGCAAGATTGGTGGGGAGTTGAAAGGTAAATGTAAAGGTAACTCGAGTGTTGGGTAATGGCGGGGCAACTTTTTCTTAGCTGATGAAGGAGGGGGGGATGAGGGGAGGGGCCAGGGGTTCATTCATGCTGCGGGAGATGATCCATTTTGATTGCTGCTGCTGCTAAATTAAGGACGCTACAGCGATGAGATGACGGATTTCCAGATGGAGCATTATTCGGGATATGACGAAGCTTGAAGCCGATTTGATGATATGATCTCGAGCTTTTACTAGCGACCGAGTAAAATATGATCGCTTCTAATGGAAAACGCCAAATGAGTCAAATTGAACTTTGTGTTTAGATGCGCTCCATACAACGGTCGGGTCTTATTAATTTGAGGCGATCGCGGAGCGCGGTAAAGTGCTGTAAGTCACTGTGGAGACTCTGTATCCGTGCCAGTACGAAATGCCAACTTTTGCTATGGGCCTACGTATACTTCTTTCACCAATTACGTTATATGTAGAATAGCCGCAAGAGTTACAGTAGATAATGTCTTTCTTTCCATTGGAATTTCATTCATCAAAGAATACGGTACTTCAGTTGGAAGCCTCTCATCAAGCCATTTGCCTCAGCCGTTACGCTCTCCCCGATGGCTTAACTCTATGAGAGCCGTTATCTACTAGCCCAGGTGAAATACGAGAGCAAAAGCAAGAAAATGCGATTCAAAAGTCGGTCAGCCAAATCAATTAAGCATTCTGTCTGCTACTTGCGGTTCGAATAAGATATTGAAGTAACCTAGAAAGGGGAGAGTTGACACTCTATCCTAATTTGGATGTGGTTCAATAACAACAAGGAACCACGTTGAAGATGCCTGCGTGCTGATTTGAGATTGAGTTTAGAACGTGGCACTTAGAAAACACCGAAAAAGGATGACAAGAAATATTCAAAAGATGAACGTCATCGGTGAATCCGATTCGGATTATACCAAAGATTTGTATGCAGGTACGGGTACAGAGTGATGGAAGACAAGCCCAATGCTCATGGCAATGGACGCGTGCACGTGATCACGCCTCAATTTGCGCCGCCTAATTCTCGGCGCGCATCGCGTCGGCGCATCATGGCACCTTCGCGATAGCATCACGATAATACGACAAAAAAAGTCGGCACTTGTCACATTTTCCAGCATCGAGTCATTTCTAAACCTCGATCCCAGATACCTCAATCTATTGTGGTTGCGCGCCATTTATTACGACTGATAAAGACTCGTTTGCTTCATCTCACCGCCACCAACATGATTCTTTGTTGTTACTGCGCATTCAATCTCAACATCTAAATTGGCCAGGAAAACTGGCGCACAGAACAAGTGTCTTTGTGAACCAGAATCGGAAGCGGGGAAATACTTGGTGGTGTCGCCTTTTGGACGGGTTGGGATACACCAAAGCCCGTGCTACTATTTTCATCACATTGAACAAAGAACAGCGACCATTTCCACCATCTTTCTAAGGAATAACAACAACGACGTTTATGACACAAAAGGGCGCACCTTATTTCACGGCGACTCATTCTTGTTCAATTTGCTCTTCTCATTCACTTCACCGAATACACCCATCTCATCACAACCATGCCTCCAAGAGTCGCCAGACGCAGTACCCGTGTCTCAAGTAGGGAACCGGAATCAGTAACGACCCGTGAACCTCAGAATACACTGGTTAGACCTCAGCTACCGACATTGGAGGGAACTCCAAGTAGTCGGAGACAGTACACATATGGCTCCGGTGTTGAGCCACCACGCAGAGTAGGCGCTGGCCTACAGCGCATGGATCTGAGCAATGCTGTGAACCAGGCTCTCACAAGAGGTGGTGACCAACAGGAAGAATTTGCTCGACCAGCGAAACCGAGACCTGCAGCTACGAGAGCAGAGCAAGAAACAACATCCAGAAATAGTGAGTGCTTACACCCACACATGAGAAAAAAACCTGCCTAACATGTAGCAGATGCACCAGAACAGACAACAGCAGGCGGCAATGCACGTTTAGCTGTCGCTGTTAGAGATGATGACAGCTCGCGAAGTTTTGGCTTGGAAAGTGACTATTATGATCATGCGACGATAGAATCGGCGACTCCAAACCCGTCACAGGGACCACAAAGGTCAAAGAATGTGCGTCGACAAAATTCTGAGACGCGGGAAAATGCGACCGATAAGGTTGATCCGCAGCCATCACGACCTCGGGATCGATTGAATGCCACAACCCAGCCGAATGAGACCAGAGTTGAGAGTAGAAGTGAAGGCAGAAATGCTCGACAGTTGGCATCCGATTTCAGTGCTGCTGCACAGATGTCAAGAATCAGGGCTGAGCGCGCCACTGACAGTAGGCCAGCGAACACGCCAGCTCTAGACAGAACCCGACAAAACACCAGGCAACAACGGACGCAAATACCCGAGGAAATAGGGGATCCCGAGGAGGAAAATGATTCCGAAAGTGATGAAGAGCCAATCGCAGCAGTCCGCCGAAGAAGAGCACCACCTGCCAAGAATACAGGATTGCCCTCTTTGGGGACTCAGGAGCCTCCCAGCCAGGCCGATAAACTGAAAGATCGACGTCCTAATGGGAGGAAGAATCTTTTTGGTACAACACCAACGACAAGCTCAAGGACAAGTGCATTCGAAAGAGCTCGCCAGAATGGGAATGGCTCCGGAGAACGCGATTGGGACATCCAAAAAGAGCTCTTAGATTCGGAGGCAAGGGAGGCGAGGACTGCAGCGATCAATGGTCGGCGGAATCAGCAAGAAGAGCAAGACGACGATTCTGAAGCTGAATGGGAGAGAAACTTGGATGAGTACGGCCGCTGGCGATTTTGGTTCTGGACCAAATTTGGCTGGCTGACATCGATATGGCCATTTAATCTTTGGAACAGACCACAACCTCCACGTTTCATTTTCGATGATGATGAGGAGTACGACCAAGATGGCCCTACAGAGTACATTCGTCTGCTCTACCCCATGACATATGTCCACAGTCTGAAGTGGGCCTTTGACGGGTTTATGGATCGAGTCATCAGCTTCACTGACCGTATACGTGGCATACAAGTTGGACGGATGCGAAACACGACCGCTGAGCGCTTAATGTGGCTTCTGGCATTGAGTGCGTTCACAGTCTTTCTACTTACGGGCACTGGAGCGATGCGATATGTCCCAGATATTGGTTCTATGGCAAGGAATGCTCATTGGCCAGACACCAGTGGCTTCAGCGTTCCAAACATTATCCCTTCGATCTCCTGGCCCTCGTGGGGCAAAGGCGATGATGATAACCCTTTCGATGACCCATGGTCTGCCATAGACAAGACCATCCGAGACGGCAACAAGAAGACAGAGGCGCCGAAGAAACCGAAGAAACAAACGACCATCCACAAGGAAGCTCTCAAGGGACTCGAAAAAGACCTTCCTCCTGTTGTACAGGTGGATATTGTCGATGGTAATGGAGTTATCAAGCCAGAATTCTATCATGCTCTTATAGATCGCCTCAAGGTCGACGGAAGTTTCCTCAACTTTGAAGAGAAGAATGGCAACAACGAGATCTCTTCGGAAAAGCACTGGAAGGCTATTGTATCACGCTTTGGCAAAGATCCCGCCCTTAAAGGCAAGATCGATGACACCGTCGATCGCAGCGTCGAAGAGAAACTACCGAACCTCTGGGATACTTGGTTCAGAAACAACAACAATGCGATTGAGCCGCTTATTGAGAAGGCGATGGCGAAAAACCAGATTGCCGGCTCAGGCGCTGCGTTCGATCAGAAGCTTATCAAGATTGTCAACGAGGAGCTTAGCAAGCAGAACCAGACTGTCGTTTCTCGCGCCGAATTCCTGGAACATCTTCAGAGAGATCTCGAGAAGCACGAGTCCAAAGTCGAAGCCGAGTTCACAAAGCTCAGGACAGACATGGAGGATCACATCAAGGAGTCTATTCGGACTGCCCAAATGATGGCCCCTCAGGCTATGTCTAGCGATGACATCGAAAGACTTATTCGAAAGATCATGCACCAGACTTACACAGACGGCAGTCTCGAAGCTTTCGCAAAGAGCAATATTCACGCCCACTGGAACACCCAACTCAAGTATCAGGTCAACTACTTTGGTCCCGGAGCTGGCGCTACCGTAGAACCAGTATATACGTCGCCTGACTGGGATCCTTGGAACGGCGACAAAAAGGAAGCCGAAAAGCAGGGTCTGAACGGTATATTCGCCCATCCTCCCGTTGAAGCACTCCGCCACTGGCAAGACGAGGGAGATCGCTGGTGCGGAGCTCACGGCCTTGATAACCATGGGCGACCTCAAGGTGTGATCCTCTCTATCGAACTAGGCCATGAAGTCGTCCCCGAAAACATCGTCATCGAACATATTCACCCGAACGCAACGGTCGACCCTGATGCCCGACCAAAACGCATAGAAGTCTTTGCCAGATACGACGACAGACAGGAAGAAGAGGAGGTTCGCGTCTACTCCCTGAACAAATTCCCCGACGAGGATATCGCAGCTTCTCCTCTACCAGACCGATTCGTCAAGATCAGCCAATTCACCTACCTAGGCGATGAGCTAAACGATGGTGTACATGTTCATCGCATCAACGATGAACTTTCGAGTCTGGGCTATGCAACTGATCATATCATCCTTCGAGCTATGAGCAACTATGGTGCTAAGGATCACACTTGTTTTTACAGGGTGAGGTTATTTGGAAAAGTGGCTGATAAATAGTCCTTATTGGGTTGGAGGATATGTGTGATGGATAGCCTTGTATTATATGTAAGGTCAGCGTGGAGCTGGATGGGAAATGGATAGACTTTGACCAGGCGCTACTTATTAATGAACTTTTATCATGACAACATCACTGCTCCTTGATGCCCCGGCTATGTACCGCACCTCTATCATCATAAAATCATAATACTTTGATTTCTTAGTAAAATCTTAGGAAATCATTTTCATCCATTAGGCTTCTGATTAGCTAACTTAGGTAGTTGGAGGTACCGGATGTGCACACTCGGGGACCCAAGGAGACAAGGAATGAACGAGATAGCCATTTAAAACATTAATCCTATACTTCTTAATTCGGGCGGCTTCAACTAAAACGGGCCTATGCTTCGACAGGCCTCGAGGGGTCAACCTTAAATCACAACTTTTGTCTATCCCTAAACACGAGGGTCCAAAGGGTATTAATCCAGCAATCCCGTGGCAAGTGCCTCGAGATCCTCCAACGTCTCCGGCTCTTCCTGCACCCTGATAACCTTGCCCTTGCCCTTCTTGCTCTTCTTCCCCTCGTCCTCCGAGTCGTCCTCGAACCACTTCTTGGCCCTCTTCTTGGGCGGCTCCCTGTCGCCCTCGCTGTCCGACCCATCGCCCATAGGCAGCGATCGCAAAAGCGCCAAAGGATCTTCGCCGTCGTCTGCATTGTGCAACATGGGCGCGTCCTCGTCGTCTGACACGATACCCATGCGCTCTGCTCGCTCGGCAGCCTTGCGCTTCTCGCGCTTCTCGCGACGCTTTTGTTTAGCAAGGGCCTTGTCATCGACATCTGCTTCCTTGACACGCGATGTCTCGCCTTCGACGAATTTGCGGCGTTGTTCTTCGGCTGGACCTTCGCCCATGAAATCGTCCTCGTCCTTGAGCTCGTAGATTTCGTGAGGGTTGCCGTCTTCGTCGAAGACAGTCTTGCTGGAGCTACCCTTGAACTTGAGCATCTTCTTCTTTGACTTGAGAGCCTTCTCGCGACGCTTTGAGTCCACGACGAAAGGTTCTTCGCCACCGAGACCCTCAATGATCTTTGCTGAGCTCTTGAATGCGTTGTTCGCCTCGGCATCCAGATCACCATCCTTCAGCACTCTCTTTACTGACAAGAAATCATCCTCCTCGTCATCCTTGTCATCGCCGTCAAGCACAAGCTTGTTGTAATGACTTGACAGAACGTCCTGATTTGTTCGCTCAAACATCTTGTCGTACTTTGTGCGCACCTCGCCCTTCTTCTTGGCCTTCTTCTCACCATCCTCATCGGATTCATCACCACTCGACATACCCTGTCGAGGAGCGTTCTTTATTCTCTTAATGTCGTCGCCCTTTCGGAACTTGACCTGAGGTGTACCGGGAAGACCAAGACTGGCAGCGAAGCCGTCAAGATCAAGTTTGTCGAATTTAAAGACGTCCTTGTCTTTTTGTAGATGGATTGACCGTGTGTAACTGATGAAAGCCTTTTGTCCAAGATATTTGAGATCGGGGTTCTGGAAGCACATGCTTTGTAGGTGGTCCTTGATGTTCCTCTTCTTCTTCTCCTTCACATTAACCTTTTGGATGGGAATCTTCTTCTGCTCCAATTTCTTCAACATGCCAGGCTCTTCATTAGGGTCCAAGAACAGCACTGCGCGACCGTTGCTTTGGTAACGAGCTGTTCTACCAACTCTGTGAATGTAGGTGTCGACATCTTCGGGGCAATCGGCTTGAATAACCCAGTCGACAGCAGGGAAATCAATTCCTCGCGCGACGACATCTGTAGCGAACAAGCATGTCTGCTTGGCGGAAGTGAACCGCTGGGTAATCTCCAATCGGGCGATCTGCTTTTGTCGTCCGTGAAGGTGGAGCAGAGGAATACCGGGCTGAAGTTGACGGAAACTCTCGTATACGAATCGGACCTGCTTGCCTGAACTTAAAAAGACAATGATCTTGCTCTTTAAATTGGCCTTGATAAAACCGTAAAGGGTGTCGAGCTTCTCGGTCAAAGGTGTGATGATGTAATGTTGTTGGAGGTTTGTAGGCGTAGCGCTGACGGCAGCTTCGTGGACGGAGACGTATTCGGGGTCCTTGAGACTGAGACGAGCCAGGTCAGAGACCTTCTTGCTCTGGGTGGCACTGAACATGAGTGTTTGCCGTGTCTTGGGGAGATGCTCGACCAACGCATCAACGTCAGATTGGAAACCCATATCCATGATGCGATCCGCCTCATCGAGAACCAGCATCTGCAGATTGTTGGCGTCGAAACCGGCTGTCTGATCAAGATGCTGCAGCATACGACCAGGTGTGCAGATCAAGATGTTCATGCGGTCCAATCGCTCCGCCTCCTCCTTCAAGCTCCTTCCACCGATCAAGCAACCAGCTGAGAAAGAATGGTTCCGGCCGATCTTTTTGAGGACATCGAAAATCTGAACGGCGAGTTCTCGAGTGGGGGACACAATTATGGCACCAACTCCGTCGAATTCAGTCCATTGAGCGCGGTAGAGCCTCTCGAGGACGGGGATAAGAAAGGCCAACGTCTTTCCACTTCCTGTCTTGGCAGCGCCCATGACATCTTTGCCCTTGAGGGCGAGAGGAATAGCTCGGGATTGCACATCGGTGAGGGTCTGGAAGTGAGAGGCCTCGAGGCCGGTAGCGGTCGGAGTGGACAGAGGAAGGTCCGAAAAGCTCTTGATTTCTGACTTGGGGTCCAAGTCGGTTACTTTTTGCTCGAGGTCTTGGATACTCTCTTGCTCTCTCTTGCGTTTTTGTTGCCGTTGCTCGGTGCGGCCGTTCTTCAGACTAGGCTTGGGCTTTTGGCCCTTGTGGCCCGGTCGTGCGTGGGGAGGCATGTTGCGTTGTGTTTTGGTGAGGAAAAGATTGAGATTCGCTCCAGACCTCTGTGTCGCAAGTTGGACCAAGTCTGGATTTTTTTCTAGGCTTTTGCGCCAGCGGTACCGGCAGGATGTCAGAAAGATCAGCCACTAAGAACATGAAAGACGAAAAACTTTGATCATCTCATTATAGTTTAGCCTATCACTTAGACTGCTTTATTTTGGCTGCCTAAACTTTAGAAGAAAACTCTTCTGTCAGCCAATGAAATGACCTTTCCTAAAAAGGTCTACCGCCCGGGCAGAAAGATCTCACCGCCAAAAAATTGAATTCCATTTGTTTTTTCTGCCCCTCCATGTAGCAACAAGCTCCAAGTTGTGAACATTGAACATTAACAGCTTCATTATCGCAAAAATGAAGGGAGAAAAGAAGTCAAAGAAGGGTGGCGACTCTGAGAGTCGTATCGCCGATCAGCGATTCGCCGATTTTGAGACTGATCCTCGTTTCCGATTGCCTTCAAAGAGACAAACCAAGACTACGATCGACAAGCGATTCGCGCGCATGCTGAAGGATGACGATTTCACTGCTACCGCTAAGGTCGATCGATACGGCCGAAAGATCAAGTCCGATACCAAGAAGAAGGCTTTAGAAAGATTATACCAAGAGGAAGATGAGGAGGACGAGGATGAGGAGGATAAAGATGATGAAGAGGAGGCCGATATCGAGGTCGATGCCGACGAGATCGTTCAACGAGAACTGCGCAAGGCGCACGAGAAATACGATCCTGCTCGAGGTGGTGGTTTCTCTTCTTCAGAAGATGAGTCCGAATCCGAGGAGGATGAAGATTCTGATGAAGAGGAGGGCGGCGCGCAAGTCGATACCGAGGGAGATATGCAGCGCTTCCAGGACGAGCAAAACGAGGTTGAGGCCGGAGAAGTGACCAACCGAATCGCAATCGTCAACCTTGATTGGGACCACGTCAAGTCTACCGACCTTATGGCTCTTTTCAACAGTTTCCTTCCCGACACAGGCGGCAAGATTGAGAAGATCTCCGTGTACCCCAGTGAATTTGGAAAGGAGCGCATGCAACAAGAAGAAGTCGAGGGTCCCCCCAAGGCACTTTTCAAGGGCACCAAGGACTCCGACGATGACTCAGAGGACAGTGAAGACGAGAGTGAGGACGAACGTATCAAGAAGGGCTTGCTCCAAGAGGGCGATGACCAAGATTTCGATAGCGATGCGCTCCGATCTTATCAGCTTGACCGTCTACGATACTACTACGCTGTTATGGTCTGCTCAAGCCCAGAGGTTGCCCAGAAGCTTTACGAGTCAGTCGATGGACGAGAGTACCAGTCATCATCCAACTTCTTGGATTTGCGATTCGTTCCCGATGATGTCACATTTGACGACGAGCCGAGAGATGAGTGCGAAAAGGTTCCCGAGTCATACAAGCCTGTCGAGTTCGTCACGAACGCTCTGCAAAGCTCCAAAGTTAAGCTCACATGGGATATGCACCCTGAGGAGGCTTCCCGCAAGGAGTCCATCAACCGTGCTTTCAGTGGTAGCCGTAACGAGATTGAAGAGAACGATCTCCGCGCATATCTAGCAAGCGACAGTGAGGATAGTGACAACGAAGTTGAGGTTGTCGATGCTACCGCCGAGGCTGAGGAGAAGGAAGACGAGCCCAAGCTTTCCAAGAAGGAGCTTGCCCGCAGAAAGATGCGAGCTGCTCTCGGCTTGTCTGAAGAGCCCACCAAGTCTTCTAAGAACGCTCCTGTAGGAGATATGGAAATCACATTCACACCCGCTCTTTCAGAGTCTGCACCCAAGAAGAAGCCAGAAGAGGAGGAGACAACAATCGAGAAGTACGCCCGAAAGGAGAGGGAGCGCAAGGAGAGGAAGCGTGAAGCTGCTCGCGCCCGCCGTGAAGGACGCGATCCCAACGCTGAGGAGGAAGAGGAAGTTGAAGAGGCTCCTGCTGGTGATGATGATGATCTTGGTTTCAACGACCCCTTCTTCACCGCCGCCGAACCCGAAACCACATCCAAGACCTCCATCCGCAAAGCCGACCGCCTCAAGAAGCGCGAAGCCCGCGAGGCCGCCGAAGCCGAAACCAAGGCTCAGAAGAAGGAGCTAGAAAAGGTCATGGCTGACTCCGGCGAGGGTCAAGCCGAACATCTGGACCACTTCGACATGAACGAGATTCTGCGCGCTGAAAAGGCCCAGAAGAAGAAGGGCAAGGCCAAGAAGAAGGCACTTGCCAAGGAGCCTCGTGGTGGTCTGCAGGAGGATTTCAAGATGGATGTTGATGATGATCGTTTCAAGGCTGTGTTTGAGGATCATCAGTATGCTCTTGATCCTTCGAATCCCAAGTTTAAGCCTACCAAGGCTATGACTACGTTGCTTGAGGAGGGAAGGAAGAGGAGAAACAAGGATGTGGATGGGGAGGAGCCTAAGGTTAAGAAGGCTAAGAAGAACAGAAGGTGAAGAGGATGTATAGGGTTGATGTAATGTACTGATGGTGATTCTTTGGAGTTGGGTATTAAAAGTTGGTAATTGATAGCCACGATATATAAAGCATACGTCCAATAACACAATAACTCTCGTGATAACAATGTCCCCTACGAATACCCTCAATCGTCACAAAAAGATGAGCATTCCACATTACGACACACGTAACACTCTTTATTTAACCCGTTCAAAATGCTGTTCACACCATTGCTAAATACTATATTATGCTTGGGGTAGATACTCACGCATCCAAAGGCTTCTGCCCACTCCAAAAATGCATCTTCCCATAAGCATGAACCTTAGGATCCCTCATCGACTTCCTACACTCCGCAAAGAAAACCTCCATCTCCGTCTTATCCCAACCTAGTTGTGGAAAGTGAAGGGCTCCAATCGCAGGAAAGAATTCTTCGCATGCAGTTCGGTAGTACATGCCCACCAAGCGCATTACCCTGTAAGCATCCTGTTAGTAAGATCCCCCATATACTCATTTGGTAGACTGGGAAACTCACTTATCCTTCGGCCAAGTTCCATAAGGCAACTTAATAAAGTTATGCTGAATATTAACAAACCCCGCTTCTTCAAGATACTGTCTTCCGAATACCGCTGCGTGGGCATTTGTTTCGTATAATGCGAAGGCTTGAACTATGATTTCGGTGAAGCGTTTCAAGGGCCAGTCTTCTGGGATTGAGTCGTCGTCTGAGTGGACTTGGCCGTCTACGTCTTGTAGTTCTACCCAAGCACCTGGTCTTATGTTGCTGGAGTTTATGTTAGTATGGATGTTAGGGTAAAGAGAGAAAAGAGGTGTTACGCGTATATTTGTTTGAGGAGTGCCACGGGGGATTTGAGAATGGGGATCATGTTGCGGAGGTGGACGAAGTCAAAGTCATCGCCGTTTAGCCACTCGTCTTCTATATCATCGACCATGAATCTGGTTCGTTAGTACTGAGACCTCGTGTGTATGTGACGACTTACTTGACGTTTGGAGGGACCCAAGATGGCTGTATAGGACTCAAATCCAATCCCAAAACCTCAGCACTAGGAAAGTTCTCACCAACTACACCCGTTAGCTATACCCAAACCCCGTATCACATCAACATACCATCAATAGCCCAGATCCCCGTCCCAGTCCCCAGATCCGCAATCTTCTGCGGATTCTCTCCAATAGGCGCATAAAAGTGTCTTCCATCCGTAGCCTCCAACATCATAGCATGTAACATATCCTCTCTATTCTGCTCCGCCTCATCATTCGGTAGTGGATATCGTCCATGGCGATAACGATGGTAGCGACGACCGTTTTGGTAGCTGTGCTCGAGGATGCTAGAGCTGATTGAGGTAGAAGAGGAGTGGGTGCTAGTTGTGAAGATGGAATCGGCGTCAAAGTCGCTGGCGGAGAATTCGCCGTCTTCGTCACTGCCGCCTGGGTCGATTTGGGCGTTACCGTGGAGGAGACCTTGGGAATCGAGGGAAAGATCTGGCAGGTTTTGATCGGTTTGTGCTACCGGACTTGGCTTGTCGCGTATTTTTGGACTTTCATGAGGGATGCTCTTGACGCTGGACCTTCTGCTTCCAGTATCCGGGTCACCCATTGTATATATTCCTTTATTCAATTGTTGTATCGAGATCAACTCGTGCAGTAAGATCGTATCAAGGAACAAAAGAGATGCAACCAACAGATATATGCAAATGCCAATAACTAATACCCACCAACCACTGAGGGGCTACCCAATAAATATGACATGCTCCAAAGAAGCAACGACGGCGAGAAGCCTTCCTATTAAAGAATCATGACTCTGACGAAACGGGTACAGTTAACCGTCAAGGAACTTTCCATGCATAAGGTTGACGTTGTCTAGTGCTGTATGTGGAATGCCAGTCGGCGGGGACTTAACGGACTGTGGAAGCTTTCTCGGCAATTGGTTTGTTGGAAGAAAGATTCGAGGGCGTGATGCTTCGGGGCTTACTTTTACTAGAGTAGAATAACTTACAAGTTGTTAGTATCTGTCAAAGCTTCGGGAAGACGATCTGACAGCCGTGGGTCCTCGCGATCTTAGCTTCAGTTCCATGGATCGATCATCAAATGGTCCATTCTTTTCAACATTTTAGCGAGGTTTTGATGTTCGTTTAGATTACCGGTATGCGATTGGCTGCTTCTGGCCGAGGAACTCAATGCTGTACAGGGCTGAGACATTCACTTTTGCATGAAAACGAATAAACTGTCTTGAAGGTTACCGTTATCCGGGTTGGAAGACGTAAGTGCAAGCCGAGATCTTACAAGGCTTGTAGCTTTAATTAGTTGGCGAAAGTTTAATTGAGAGGATCGGGAGTTATTCCGCTGTTGGTGATTTGATGAGAAGTGTGGAGTGTTGATGTTTTCGGTTTGGGTTACAGCTACCAATTTGAGCTCTGTTATCCGTACTTTTGGTGGTGATAAAGGCATGGAAATAATGCCCAGTTCTCGTGCCGACAGGGTCCATCTCATCGGTATGCTCAGCAAACAACTGCATCAAACGAAATACCATACCCAGTCACTCTATCTATTTCCGTCTAGGTCTCACGATAATCCACACAACAAAACCCCATTTCCCCTCATCTTCATATCCACAAGATCCGTATAATCGGTGAGCAAGCGGTTTGCATGCATACAAAGCCTGTCCTGTAGGCTGTCGTGCATGGTCCCCCTGCTGAAGCTGATTGGTAAATCGACGCGAGATAAGAGATCTGTCCGCGTGATGGTGAAAAAGGGTGGGATAATGCGCATCCCGCTTCGTTTTAGCTGCCGCTTTCGTCGGTGCGGCTGGGTCTTTTTTAGTCTATCGCAACAACACCAAGACTAAAGTCGTGATAATTGATGGGGGGCTGGGTATCACCTCATCCATCTTGTTTCTACAAACGTTACATACAATGTCTCACACAGTTAGTTGTCAGGTTGTCAACATAGAAAATGATAGTCAAGATGATGATAGATTCGCCTCCATGATATAACCGCCTAGAACTCATCCTCCCAAGCGCTGATTATCTTGATCAATTTGTGGCAAGGCGGGCTGGACAACGACCGCTTAGTACTGCAGCCGACCCAAAACCCGCAGATGGCAATGTACGAGTACACCATCGCAGACGATATGAGTGTTGGATCAATTTCCCATGGTTACAAAGATATCCTATCGCGAGTCAGAGAGCTTTCCCCGCTGGTGTAAAAGGGTGTGGTCAAGTCGCATTGAGACAAGCTGATGTGCAGACCCTTGGAGACACGGGGAAAAAGAGAACTGGTGACGGGTCAGAGACGTGGGATGATTATGTGAGTAAGAGGTGTTGTTATCTCCACTGGTTCATAATGTTTGTGATACAGCATCTTTCGATGGTTGCAGTGTAGGTACAATAACAGGTGATGAACTGATCATAAATATCCATCAGTAAACCACAGCATTGTCTAACAATCATGGACATTTAATATGTGTGATGGATGGTAACAATTGCCACTGAAGACCCCTATTGCAGAATGATTACCATGATCATCGCCATAATTCATCATTCACCGACTCTCGGAGCTAAAGTTCCCCCAGTTCTAGCGTCCTGGGGGTTGCATCGAGATCGTGAAGGGGTGAAAGCTGCAGATGTTTCAGTGGAGGTTTTTTTTCTGGTCATGACACCCTCTTTCAGATAGCTGCACCATCACCAAGGCAGGTAGGCAACTTATCTGTGGGGAAACGCGTGAGCTATAGAATAATAATTACTCTTGTGCTAGGGTTTGCGTTTGCGTAATAGAGATAGATAATAATACTTGTAACCATTTCATCTCATCCTCTTGACTCTTCTTTTTTTTTCTGTTTACTTTTCATCGTCTTTGAGCGATATTGACCTGAGATCCACCTTTTTACCTTGGTCAAGCTCTTTCATCATAATTATCACTACCAAACCACCACCTAATTTATCTTCTCTCTACTACAACAACAATACTGCGATTACAGAAATGCCGCTCGACTCACAATCTCCTCTACTCCCCATCTCTACACCAACAGCCATCGCATCTCCCTACGAACAAACACAAACCCCGCAACAAGCCCCCACAGCAGCAAACCATGTCCAACGCCTCGCCATCGCGACATTCTCCCTCGCTCGCTTCCTCCGCGGCGTCTCGCTAATAGCATACCCACGCTTCGGCCTCTGGGCCCTCGACATAGCCCCCGATGGCTCCGCATACATGCTCGCCAGCATGATAGGCATCCGCGACATTTTACTGTCAGGTCTTCTATATTCCAGCGACACCGCCAACGCAGGCGTCGACCATGCCGCTCGTCGCGAAGTTACACGCGCACTAGCCACAAACCTCTTCAGCGATGCGCTGGACGCTTTCGTGCTGATTTTCTACGCTGCGTGGTCCGATGACTGGGGCAATCCTATTGCTGTGATTGTTATCTCTGCCGTCATGGCTATTTTCGAGCATTTGACGCTTTGGAGCTTTAGTGAGGATGATTGGAATGCGCATGAGCATGGAAGTTTGGGAGACGATAAAAAGGCGAGGATGAATGCTTGGTTGAGAGAGCTTGAGCGGTGCGAACCTGAGACATATCGACATGAGCAGTCTGTTCCGCCTTCGTCGCGAGCTTCGTTTCGGGGATATGGAGCTTTGGTTTAGGGATTAATTCGTACGTCATGGTGAAAAGTTGGAGGGTTTATGATATCCATTTTCTGCGACGGCGTTGGTTTGCATTTGACTTGACGTTTGGAGTTGGAGGAAGATGTGGTGATGCTTTACGATTGCATGTTTTTGCACTTCTATATTGCTTTCAATACCATTGCTTTTGAAGCTATTTCTATGTTATTCTGCCTTGTCTATCTGTAAATCCTGATTACATCTTGCTATTAACTTGAAGTCGAGAAGCTGGACTTCCGTCTTTCCGACATAGACATAAATAGATCATCGAATGTGTTAGACCTGACGTCGAGTCAAACATCAATGAGACATGTTCTGCGATGAGTCCCTCGTCCCTGCATTCAATATGACGATCGTTGCTCGATTCTCATATGCCGTGAAATGTCTTCGAGATCTCAGGTCTGCCAATCATCTTGCCGAGACAGTATCGCCAGTTTGTGTAATTCTGTAGAATCAAACCATTCAGTTAAACAAATCAAGCCACTCGTTGATACCGGAGATGTATTCGTCGGACTCTGGCGATGGCGTGATAAATCTCATCCGAGGCACAATGCAGAGTCGCAAGGTGTCGTCCGCAAGTGGAGAAATACCGGCCGCTAAAATCCTCTTGGCCTTATACAGTTTTCTTTTTTATAATTGCCTCTTTATAAGTAACAGCTCACTTCAACTCACTCGATATCTCACCACGTTCATTTTGTTCATCTATTTAACGATTATTTTTATACAATGGGGGTCTCTGGTGTAAAGCGTGTGGCTGTCATCGGTGCAGGGCCAGCGGGTGCTATCGCTGTTGATGCCCTTGTTCAAGAAAAGACATTTGATCGCATTCGTGTATTTGAGAGACGTGAAGGTCCTGGAGGATGTTGGTACGTCTCAAAGCACTACTTCATATGATAGGTACTTACAATTTCAGGATTGGCGACACAACAGCACCTCAACCAATCTCAGATCTGTCAAAGCTGGCAGACCGCACAGCAGATGAACAACTTCCTATACCTGAGAGTCTACCAGCTCACCTCCCCAAACCCTCTCAACCCCGTCATGAGGAATCATCCATCTATCCCTACCTAGAAACAAACGTTGATACATCAACTATGGAATACACCCAAGAACCCATCCCAATAACTCGCAGCGAACGCTCAATCAGCATGCACGGCGCTTCAACGCCCTTTCGACACTGGAAAGTCATGCGTGATTACGTTGCTTCTATCATTGAACGCAATCACTATGAAGATCTAATTTCGTACAACACTACCGTGGAACACGTCAAGAAGGAAGGAGAGGAGTGGAGGGTTGTGTTGAGAAAGGAAGGAGATGAGTTGGATTACTGGTGGGAGGAGAGATTCGATGCTGTTGTTGTGGCGAGTGGGCATTATTGGGTGCCGTATGTTCCTGCTATCGAGGGATTGCAGGAGTTTGAGAAGATGAGGCCTGGAAGTGTTGTGCATAGTAAACACTTCCGTGGTAGAGATGCTTTCAAGGACAAGGTATGTTTTGTCCAGCTTGACAAGAGGGAGTACTAATAGGTTACAGAACGTCGTGGTAGTGGGCGCATCTGTCTCTGCAGCTGATATCGCAGTCGACATCGTCGACGAAGCAAAGACACCAGTCCATTGCATAACTCTCGGCCACACAACAAACGTCTTCTTCGGCGACACAGCGTTTCACCACCCCAAGATCCAACAACACCCCTCCATCGCCAAAGTCACGGGCCGAACCGTGCATCTCGTCGACGGCACATCCATTCCGGACGTAGACCACATCATCTTTGGAACAGGCTACAGCTGGACACTACCCTTTTTACCTTCTGTCCCCGTGCGAAACAACCGCGTACCGAATTTGTACCAACACATCGTCTACCAGCAAGATCCTACACTACTCTTCGTAGGCGCAGTGGGTGCTGGACTTACGTTCAAGATCTTTGAGTGGCAAGCTGTATACGCTGCTCGTATTCTTGCTGGCAGGGCAAGTGCGCCTTCTGTAGAAGAGATGCAGAAGTGGGAAGAGCAGAGAATTGAGGAGAGGGGTGATGGACCTAAGTTTTCGGTTGTGTATCCGGACTTTGAGGAGTATTTTGAGGATGTGAGGAAGTTGGCTGGTGATGGGGAGGGTGTTGGGAGACAGTTGCCCAAGTTTAGGGGGGAGTGGTTTGAGAGTTTTATGGAGGGGCATGAGTTGAGGAAGGGATTGTGGAGGAGATGGAATGAGGCTGCGAAGGAGGAGGAGAAGGCGAGGTTGTAACTATAGACTTGTGATAGACATAGATGGATAGACATAGAGAGTCTTGTCGCATTTAGGGACTAGGGACTGAGATGGGTAGATGAATGTCTTGATCTGTGAGAGGGTTTCTGCACTGAATCATATCACTATCTTAGCGATGAAGCAAGACACATATCGGTCTTGATAAGACAGGTTTTGTCCGAAACATACATACGCGTCCCAGACTTGGAGACGCTTCATGTGCTCCCATTGATACTGCAGGAACCCTTGACGGAAAGCGACATCTAGACCATATCACTCGTAACTAAATGACTGGATTGGCCGACATTCAATTTCCATCGTTTCTATCCTAGATACTGGAGTTTTCAATATCGCATTGTCGCATTAACGTTAAATCATGTTCAGTCAAGATGGCCCTGCCAAGGGTGGAAGAGGGTCTGTATCCGGAAATATCACGACTTTGACCTGCTGGTCCTAAGTTCATGCCCTCACCAATGGCTTGACCAAAGCTGGCCTCTCCAACGCCCGGTTTCTACCAGGTGTAACTCCAAAATACACTCGGTATTGTGCAGATGACACCAAGCGAGGCGTCATTAGTGTGCCCCCCGCATCCAAGCGGACGATCAGCATGAACCCTTCTCGGGAGTTGCGATGACATTTGATAGGATAATGACAGTAAATACGGCTCATTCTAGAGCCTTGTTTTGTAATGGACTAAATTGTCTGTTTTGATGCTCTTCTTAAATTCTTGTAAGTCAAGACCCAGTTGATAGAAGTAAAGTACAGGGTTTATGGTGGAGTTAAAGCTTGGACAGACTTGCCGAAGCCATACTCCACAGCAAAGAGAACGGCTAAGACGGGACGATCGTGAGTCTCCATGTTTGACAGCCCGATAACAAGGGCCTTGTCCTCAGCTCATCTCTGACAGCATATAGAAATAGGCTCCCAACGTTGGGTCTTTTCATTCAACAGAAAATATCACTCAAACTCGGCTGCCGAAGCCTATCTTTCACGACAGATTGGCTGGTCTCTTATCATGGTTGGTTACGTCGAGGCATCTGCACTAAACGTTAGTGGCTGATAGTGATGTACTTCCCCGCGTTTTTAGTTATCTTGGTCTCCATGGACGCTGTAACGCCCTGGCTTAGATATGGAGCTTGCCACCCCCCATGTTCCCGTCTACTCGTGATAGCAGATCTTCTCTTCTTTGTTATCCTTCAATCATTTCCCCAGTATTCAATCTGTTTTTGACGAGGTTGAAAATGTCGACTAAAACTTCAACGACGAAAAATACTTGTAGACGCGCTTCTGTGTCTAAAGCAAAGAATGGACCGAACCCACGTTCAAGGTCAGGCTGTGTGACTTGCAAGGCCAAACACGTATGTTAACCTCACTGATTAATGGGATTGGCTAATTTTGGTAGACAAAATGTGACGAAACGAGACCAGAGTGTCTGAGATGTATACGCAAAGGCGTTAAATGCGGTGGTTATTGGAAGGAGTTTAAATGGTCGTTCAAGCATCAACCTGGCGAGATAGAAGTCAATCTTGCGGATTCTTCGCCTACTTCTTCTCGACGAGGTTCTGATGAGACGTCGACGGACGTTGCGATTGATCAAACAATTCAGCAAGAGATAATCACCCAGACTGAAGAGTTACCCACCGAAGATACTTCTATCCTAGACGACACCTGGACAACAAGTCCCTGCACAGAGTCCGACACAGACATCTTCGCTCGATCAAACTCAATCGTATCAAACTGCGACATCCCAGACTTATCCCTTCAACCCGATCCCTCTCTTGCCCTCGTCGAAACACAATACTACGAATCAACACCCCTAACAGTCGGTCTCATAACCGACACATCCTCCCTTTTAATAAGCAACTGGTTCGAACAAGTCTGCACTCTCTGGTCCGGTTTCGACAGCGACTTCAACCTCAATCGCAAACTCGCTCTCGAACTCTGCACGAGCTCCCAGTCGGTGTTTTCCTCGTTGCAGAGTATGTCTGCTGGCTTTTTGTCTACGAGGTTACCGCATATGAAACAATCTGCTATGTACTTTTTGCAAGCTGCTACTGGATCGGTACTTGCGGAAGCGCAGGAGATTCTTCAAGGGCCTGTGAACGATATGCCTACCGGAGCACTCTTTTCGTTATTCTGTCTAGGCACGACGGTTTGTTGGGTTGATGCGAGACAACTTGGTCTCCCCTTCTTCCGCTCAGCAAGGAAGATTCTCGATCGGTTGAATACAAGGCTTGAACGACTTTCAGCAAAAGATCTGGAGCTATTATCTTTCTTTAATCGCAGTTTGACATACTGCGAAATGCTTCTCGCAGCAGTAAACCAAGACGACACCGACACCGACACAGATAACTCACGTGCCGTACAGCGCTACATGGACGACTCTCCCCACCCATGGACAGGAATATCCCCTCTCGCATCCCAACTCTTCGCCCAATCAATCCGTCTCTGCCGCAGTTTCCGCAAGAATCTCAAACTACCGAAAGAAACAGGCCGCGATTTCCAGCGCGCTCTTGAAGAGATACAAGAAGCGCAGCGGTTAGAGGAAAAGCTACTTGCTCTTGAGTTTCAGAGTACTTGTACGGATACGGGGGATTATCGGACTCCGTCTGTTCATCTTGCGCAGGTTGCTGAAGCGTATAAACTTGCTGCGCTTTTGCAACTGTATCAGACGTTTCCGGATCTTGTGGCGTTGCGATTACCGAGTTCTTCTGTTCATGCGAATAGTCGACATATTCCCTGGGAAGAGTGGATTATCCCATTAAGTCTACGGCTCGTTAATGTTCTTGAACTCATTCCCCCTAACTCAGGCACGAGAGTTATCCAACCACTTCTGTACATTACAGCGAGTACAGGACTTCGATACGACACAACCACCATGCTCGACATATCAACATTCCCGACGGATTCAGATTTCTTCACTGCAGACCCTTTTGCACCACCGCCCACGAATTTGATATCAAGGATGTCACTGGATATTAGTAACGCGAGACATTTTATCACTGGACGGTTGAATATGCTGGAGAGTAGTCTTCCACCGAAGCCGGTTATTATGGCGAAGGAGCTTATCAAGGCGATTTGGGATGCGTACGATTGTGAACCGCCTGGCGTGGCGGCTGTGCATTGGGTCGATGTTATGGAGGATAAGAATTTGAGGTCAATGTTTGGATGATGCTCTGTAGTTGGCGTTTATTTGGAGTTGTAGGATATAATGGTAAGGTAGAAACAGTTCTCAGTTGGTTGTGTCTATGGAAGCACAATGCTATTTATCGCTATCCAATGCGTCATTCAATCCTCATAGATCATTGAACTTCCTAGCCCCAGAGTAAAAAGCCAACCCCGTATCCGGCGACGAGAAGGTAATAGTTGCACCATTAGGAATAAAAAAGACATCCCCGGCCTTAGCCTCAACCTTTTGTCCTGTTGAGTCTTCAAGCACAAAGTTTCCCTCGAGAATGATCTTGGTCTCGTCGTACTTGTACGTGTACGTCAAGGGCTCGCCTTTGTTCACGCGGAAGAGGCCGCTTGTGATGGGCTTTTCGGCGCCGTCGGGCGTGGAGTGGATGTCGCCGATGAAGGTGTTTCCGCCTGCGAGATGGGGGATTTCGAATTTGGATTGGGCTTGGGCGTAATGTTTGAAGGCTGACATTTTGACTGTTTGTATTGATGTAGAACTTGTTCCAGATAGTAGAAGAGAGATGTAAATGCAGTGCTTGCTTGTTTGATGTCAAGAGCTTGTCTGTTTGACTGTAGCCAGGATGAAGGAAGCCAGACCCTTTCATATACACAACTCCTCTTCACTTTTCCCCTCTACTCTATTCCGCATACTTTCAGCCTCTTGGTTCACAATACCTTCAATCTCCCCTTTGGAACAATGTTCCCGGTGGTATTTGCGGGGTGATAAGAGATAGTCAACTTTTTCCTATTCGGGTCAAGTTGCCCGGAGCCCGTTTCGGAGGCGGAGGCCGGGGTGGGTCGAGTACCTTGGCCGCTTGGAGTAGCGATTGCCGGAGATAGTACTTGGCAATGATACACTTGTACGCTGCGAGATGATGTTACTATATCTATGGTGGCTTACACCGTAATCACTTTGGAGCACCATCCAATTATACACCCATTGTATATCAAGAAGTGCATTATTGTCTTCACCATGGACATATCACTATCATCCTTCGGCCCCCACGAGGCAGTCATACTTCTTAGCATCATTATCAGTCTTGCCATCTTAATCTACAAAGGGAACGACATAATCCAATCCCGTCGTAGTTTCCGCTACGCAAGCAAACTACCTCCCGTATCAGCAAACTACGAACCTAGCGACTTCAAAACACCCATCCCATCCCCATATCCTGGTTGGTCCATCGAAAATACAAAGCCTCTACCCTACCGAGCTTTTCGCTATGGACCGAACTACCAAGTTACCATGGGTCTACGGACCTGTCCGGTAGAAGAGTGGATTGAACTTGATAACCATTTTCCCAAATATCACGCTGATAAAGCGGCGAGGATTGCGGAACGTGGGACAAAATGTGTTGATACGCATCCTGATGCGTATCCTGCTGCAATTGAGCTCTTGCAGGAACTTGCAGATTATCTTCCTGCGAGATATCCGAGTCTTTATGTACGGACTTCCGCGGGGATCAAGAATAAATGGTCTGGCGAGGATTTCAACATTGTTGAGAGACCGTTAGCTGAAGATCCTATGGCGATTTGCGCGCGTCTCATTCAAGATGATCTCGCCATCATGGTCGAACGTCCCGACGGTCAATATTACCTTCTTGCAGGAGCTATTCTTCTTGCTGGCTTCTGGCGTTTGTCTGATAAATTCGGCATGTCCCTCTCAGACATCCACACATCAGGCGACGTCCCTCATTTCCGCGAAAAGCTCGAGACAGGAATGTGCAAATTCTTCAAACGTCTTCGTCCTGAAACTTTCTACAACCGAAACAATTACTTCCTCCAAGTAGACGATGGTTTAGCCTGGAGCTGGAGTATCGGCAGTGAAGACGCACCATCTGTGTCATGGAGCACAGCTGAGAAAGACAAAGCTATTGAACACCACATGTTTCGCTCCGAGCGTCAGAGTCTTCGTCGATTACCCAAGACGGGAGCTGTGGTGTTTACCATCAGGACGTATTTCCATCCTGTTACGGATATTGCGAAGGAGGATTATGTACCGGGACGGTTAGCTAGTGCGGTGAGGAGTTGGGATGATAAGGTTGCTAATTATAAGGGACGGGCGAAGTACGGGGATGTTTTGTTGGAGTATCTTGATCGGGAACATGAGAAGCAGATACAGAGGGGATTGGATGTTGAGAAGGAGGGGGAGATTAGAAAGTATCCTTGGTAGTTGTGTTCTGGTAGATGTAATTGAGATCTGTTACATGTCGAACCAGTTGAACAGTGTAGATGTCTTCTTCACCTACTACGTTGTCATGAGTGAATTGCATATCTGAGTCAAATGAGTGTGCAGAATACTGGCGACATTACATTCGCAACACTCAACTCAAAAGGTCCCTCTGTCTACTCAATGTTGCAAGCGAGTGAAGCTATCATAGGTTTACACTTAAATTAGTATGCCAAGGTATAGTGTCAATTAATCACGTCGCTACGTACAAGCTCATCTCAACTCATCTTCCACTTCCTCTCCCACCCAGGAAAGAAAGGATTCTCATCCAGCGTCCCAACCTTCCAATCTTCCTCCACAAGTCCCCTCTCAACCTGCTCCCTCGCCCATCTCCTAAGCGCCGGTTTCGCAACATGCTCAACATGCCACGTCCCCTTATACCGCATAATATTCTCCTTACCCTCCTCTAGCACCTTGAGTACAAGCGCAGGAATATACGGCTCATCTCTAAACTCTGACATAGGTGTGAAGAGCGCTTTAAAGTTGAACACGATTGCGCCTGAGAGCGGAAGGCGACGGAGGGTTTGCCAGTCTACGCGTAGATGGACGTCGCGTTCGGCGAGGGTTGGGGATTGATGGAGACGGGTTTGGAATTCGGGGTCTTCGGAGGGGATGAAGAGTGGTTGGTGCATTTCTAGACCCCAGGAGCCGCGTTGGATGGGGGCGTTTGTTGGCATTTTGGTGAAGAAGCTGTATTTGTCAGTGTATGCTATGGTCTTGGGGCAATTGTGCTTACCGGTCCATGCTAAACTCCATCTTCTCCTTGTAATCAGGCACAGGGGCATGTATCTCCGGCAGTCCAAGTCCAATCTTCTCACTCAACTTCCATCCCACCGACGAACAAATCACACCAGCCCTGAAGCAATAGCGTCCAGTAGAGGGGTCTCGTAGGGTAAGCGCAAAGTCCTCTGGGACATGATTGAGAAGGAACAGCAGTGGTTCAATATGATCAAGGTCCTGTTTAACACCCAAAATGTGATTCACAAAGACTCTTCCATGAAGTTCAAAAACTTGAGGGTATCGTGCGCAAATGAATTGGATGACCATCTCCATAAGCTCTTTACACGCAAGTTCAGAACCTGGAAGAGCTTGCAGAACGTCGCTGCCGTGCTTTGCGTAGAGGTCTTGACGTTGGGCGATACGAGAGCGGTATGTACTCTCAATCTCCAACCAAAAGTCAGGGTCCAACTTCTTCAATGCTATCTACCCATTAGCCTTTGCTGGTGTCAAGGTAAAGTAAAGTTCACTTACACATAGTCTGATGATAAGCCCAACGAAACGGCCGATACGGTCTCGGCATCGCTGCATCAACATTAAAATTTCTCAACGGCTCCGGCAAAGGAACGCCCGACAATGTCGCATAATCTGGAAAATCGCCCAGACGTCGAATCTCATCTACACTAAATCCGGTGAAGTTATATGTGATAGGATTGGCACGACGATAGTCCTCGTCGAGTCTTAACAGAGGTCTGGGTGCTGCGGAGAGGTCTACATCTTCGGGAGAGAAGCCTGCGGGAAGAGCTTGGCGTTGAGAGGGAGGGTATACGGTTGTATAATCTGCTGGTGCTGCTTTCTTTACAGGTTCGGGAGGTGGTGATGATGGGTAGCGTTTGATGGTCTTGCGTTTGGAGATGAGAGTGTGAGCTAGAAGGACCAAACAAGCAGACGCTGCCGTGAACAATGATACGAGCAGCACTGAATGAGTAGAAAGAGGATGGAGAAATTCCTTGTAGGCAATCATGATGGCGATATCTTCAAAGTGTTTACAAGTAGTGTTTACAGGCACATTGCCAGGAGTGTTCTTTTCTTATGACTACCTCAAAACTTGCAACTCAAACACAATCACTCCCACCATCGTCACCACGCAATCAGTGACACAGCGATAGATCACGAGATAAACGGCTGCCCATTCCCAAATCTGGTTACACTTTGAGAAAGGTGAGGGTAACATGCCCATGTTGGGGATAGTTTAACGCGGGGTACGGGGAAGCTTATCGGATCTGCGGCGTGGAGTGTGACGTAGATACGGAAATAGAACTAGATACTGTAGTCACGCAGATAGGTGCATGTACAGATAGACGTATCTATGGTACTGATAAGGAAATACTTTGCGGGTGTTGTTGTTGTCGTTGGGTGGAGTGACTTCTTATCGTGGTCTGTTTACTTACTTGGGCAATAAGATGACGATGGGTTTGTTTACTATTTTCGGATATTTCCATGATCATGCGATTTTCTTGTGGCCGAGTATTGTTTCTGCATCAGTCGGCGACATTGGAAATCTTGTGACCGATTGGGCTTTGTTGCCAATCTCAGGTCTACTTGGCCGAGGCCACTCATCCCTCTTTTACGATATTTCTCCTCTACGCCAAGAGTACAAGGTGAAGTCGACGGCAAATAACATCATATGAATAAGTACATTAAGAAGCTGTATCATAGTTGGAGTGTCTGGAGATTATGTCGTTCCGCCTGGGAAATGCAAAGTTCCAGTAGTGTCAATTGATGTCTAGATCGGCTTTGACAGAATTTAACAGAGTCCTTCATAGAATCACCTACATCTATTCCCCTTCTATCTTTATCCATTACAAACTATAAGCGTAACAGTTAGACTGCTTAATTACACTTCATATTCTCCTAGAAATTCACTCTATGGTGTCCTATCGTGCCGTCACTCTCAAACCAGCACCTATCAACATCAGGTTCTCACTCTGAAATTCCTAGCCTATCATATTACCTGGTACTTTCTTATTGAATATCTTGAAAGTACTATCATATAGAAGAATTGAGAGTTTCAAGATATGTTGAGTTCTACAGACCTGAAAAGACGATGCCAACGAAACAGACCAGTGAAGAAATGTATGATATCAACCTCAAGTAGGTAGAATCAGCAGATTTAGACATTTGGAATCTTGCTGTAAGGAAATCAGAACACACGTTTACTTCAGAGTCATAATCGGCCACCGAAAGTAATGTCCTGGTGAAGATATAGTGCTGACATCTCCACGTGATGGAGATAACATAAACTCCGGAACCTCCGACTTGAATCTCACTTCATAAGAAGAGATTTCCTCGATAGAATCTCAATTTCCCTGTTACAATAAACTCACGAGAATCTACATCAAGCTATAAACTACCAGATTTCATAATGTGGGCATCATTCTTCCACCGCGGATCAATAGTCCTCTCCATTGTGCCCGGCCTCTTCGGCCTCCTGGCCGTAACTAAGCCAGAAAGCATGCTCAAGCTCATCGAATTTCCTATTCCGACAGAACCACAAAACCGAAAGCTTGCGTGTGCTCTTGCACGCCTGCACGGCATTCGAAATATTATCCTATGTTCTCTTTTCATCAACAATGCTCTCACTGGAGATAAGAACCTCATTGCGGCGAACCTGGCTGCGATAGTGTTTATGATGCTTGGGGACGGGTTTGTGAGCAGGTCACTTCTGGGAAGGGGGGAGTGGCTGCATTGGGGGTATATTCCTTTTTATGGTGGCTTTATCGCTGGGCTGTTGTATGCTGAGTAGGAAGATCTAAGCTTGAGACTTCAGATATTTACATCATGAGGTCTGATACGTAGGGTAGGCATATCCATGAGCAAGGCTAGAGATTTAGTGTTGGAAAGTTCTTGATTTAGCTTCTACAGATTTATGAATCAAGTTGCTTAGTGCTACAGGGTGTGCATAGATGGGCATAATATTCGGTGGCAGCATTAAGAGCCCAGCCCAAGGATCAGAATATTTCTGCTACTCCAGATCCCTATCGACCTACATAATTATTCGTGCTCGAGATCGGAAACCATATTCAATATGGAAGTTCATGGCTGGCTGTTTCAACGAACACTGCTATCAAGCTCCTCGTCAATCAATCTACTTTTCATGACTCTACATACTGACGAATACATTTACTAAAGCGAAATACCATGCATATGCCAAGACGATATGACTCGTCTCTAAACTCGGCCAACTCAAATAGCGAATAGTTGAGCGGCCTGCTCGTAACGCTGCAATCCACTCACGCATGGACTGCTATATGAACTCAACCTCCCGAAAGTGGCTTTCTTACAATAATCACAAAGAACCGTGCCCAGTGATCAATATCCGACAACCCAATAGCTGGGCTCTTGTCCAGCCTGGTCCAGCCCGTTTGACTCAGACAGCAAACAGCGTTACATCGACATTATGCGTGCTATATATGATGCTCCAATGTTGTCATTCGTTCAGCTTACTCTCTTGATACCCAACAAGGCTTTGATGGACGCCCAATCTATCATGCTAATGCAAGAGAATGATCTATATGCAGCCGCCGTACGCCAAGTTCCTATTTTCAAGCACGGGCTTTGTTGTCCGACACCATTGAAATATTCTCCGTTTTCAATGCTACTTTGTGAGTAGGCCACGGAAGGACCTCCGATATCATAAGGCTGGATGAAAATCACAAAGATAGGGCTGGTGAATTACTCTAGTCAGTAAGTACCCCAATACAGCATGCCACAGCAGAATGAAATAAGACTAGATACCATAATGTCGTCGTGGAATAAGTTCTTACTGGTGTGAATATGAACTGATTTGTTTCATCCTCAATTGATATCTCAATTCCCATAATTGAGCCTCATGTTTTGAGGCAATACAAACATCATGTTTCAGGCAGAGTCCAGGCCTTTGAAAGTGTCGAGAATAAGACAGCACATATGAACAAGGTATTACATCTGAATGATTCATGTTACCTGTCAGATAGTGGGGGTCACTCACCCGATCAAAGCTGAGCTGACATGCATGACCCTGCAGCGGCCTTTTCCGGATTTCCCCTGAGTACCTTACCGCAGTTTACCCATTGGAAAAATGAGGCCAGAAGGAGAGTATATGAATCTGGTTAGTAGTCTGTATCATGTACCACGACAATGTATGTTTCACAGATGATGATTTGATGTTGGTTGCGCCGCTTTAATCTCCCTGCGTTTAGACGCCACACAACATGATATGATTTGATATTCACTTGACTCAGCCGCACTGCAGCATGTATTCGCTCACTGTTATGTCATGGAGAAGACACTCGGAGGCCGATGCTCCGAGGCTCGGAGTGAGACAGTGAGGACCAACAATCAGGCCATATTTCAGTGAGGGAGAAAGTAACAAGATGATGCTATTCCGAACGCCTTATGATAAACCTAAACACCGTAAACCTGATAGAATACCTCCAACCTGACCCGATGTCTAACAATTTGGATGATGAAGAAAATAAAATGAAAATCATGATGCGCCGCCGTTGTATTTTGTATCCTTTTGCCAAACTTGGTGAACATCTTGGGAAAACTGCGCCGTCAAATCACGGATTTTACTGCAAACAATTAGTATTGATACGGCAACATGTCGTGTGATCAAACATACCAAAGTTTGGATAAATCCATATCCATACTAACAACAGTAGACAAATCCGATAAATGATTGTTGTTCAAAGCCTGTTCATGTGCGTCCACGACAGCTTGTTGAACCTGTCGACTCTCCACCAACGCATCCGTCATTTGCGCCCATGTTTGAGCCGCTTGCATAAGGTATTCACCAATATCGCTGACAAGATTCTGTGATTGTTCAGGTGAAGGCGAAGAAGCAGATGAAGAGGCAGGAGATTCTTGTTTGGCCATTGCTTGGGAAGTAACTTGAAGATGTTGAAGGAGGGTAAGAAGTTGCTGTGTGTCGTGGGGACGTATCACGGGGGCAGTGTTTGGGGTCGTCATTGATTCTGCGCCGTTGAAATACAGGGGGAAACAAATCCAAGCGTGATTGTATAACCAAAGAGGAAAAGGATGAAAATAAATCTCCGCGGCAGAGTGAGTGGGAAAGGTTGCAGTTCAAACACGGGATAAGACGAATTATTAGTACCTCTACTGGTTACAAGGAATGCTGATCGTAAAAGGGCGAAACGCCCGACACTGTCTGAGCGGTGGAGAAAATGAATGCGGAAGAAAAAAAAAGGCGCAGCAGTTTATTCAGTGAATTTAAAAAAAGAAAGAAAGAAAGTGATGATCGGGAGAAGAGAGAACAGGGCCGAGCCAAGATAAAGTTGCAGTATGTCTTATTTTAGCGCATGAGAATAAAATGGAGACAGAGAAGAGGAGGAGAAAACAAGAACAATATCACAAGAACAAAGAATGGCAATTAGTTATGGTCTGATTTTGCATTCAGGGTGTACGTTATGTTACGTATACATGACAGACAAGGGATAGACTTGTCTTGTCATGCTTACAGTACAGGGCAATTGTCTTCTAGAAGGATGTTTGCAGACACAGACACGGTAAGATTAGGCGCTCTCATGTTGTCTCTTTTCTCTTGTCTCCTCAAGATCGGGTGGCGATGGTCGATTGCGCCGGGTCAGCCCTGTCTCTTCGACCCGGGTACCAGTCCGGTGAGAAAACAAGGGCCCTCTCTTTGACTAACAGGGGTAGGAAATAGAGCGGGTTGACTAAGGGGGTATGAGACTTAAGACTTGCCAAGATACTTGATAAAGGGACCAGATATTCGGAGCTTTTGCCCCTCTTTCCCCGCGATAACTAATAACTCTCTAGGTTAGCAAAATAAGTCATCGTGGGTTATGGGCACCTCAAATGCAGACAACATCTCACATTCGGCAGTCGTGCATTGCCAAGAAACATATATGCCGAAAAACAAGGTAGCAGACCCCTCAAGTTGTCTCTCTTTCCTCCTTCAGGGGCTGCATCGAATAACAAAACATTTAGTTCGGTAAATGAGCCGGGGCATGTCATGCTGTGTCAGGTTATACACAGCGGTGTAAGGCCAAAAGCAAAAAGAGACAACAACCTCCATAACAACCCTAGACTGCCACACCAGCTCATATTGGGTATAGGTACCTATAGATTCAGTGGAGAAGACGCTAATGCACCCGAAACAGTGGTTCGGTATCTCCGCAATTATCCAATAAGACGTTGAGACACAGATCGATTGGAGATTCGATTTGTGACGATAATTGCGGGAAGAAGCAAGTATACAAATTTTTAGAATTAGGGGACCACTCTATCTAGCTTCCTTAAGACTGGTAGAGTATTCTTTCTTTTGCTGGTATAGACGGCAGTTTCAGATTCTAGTGGCGTCAGTTTGTTGTCATGGTACGTTATCTGTCAAGATACTATATTTGTCTATTCATGCTGTGTCCATGACTCATGATCCTTCGCTTATTGAATCTCTAATCCTTTGGTTATTACTTCTCCATCAGATCACTTGACTATACGCCAAGATCTTTTCCCGAGACAACTTTGTCTAAGTGGTGACATGTAGCACAGACCGTGTTTCCACCCCGGTGAGCGGCTACAAAAATGCATGGCATGTTTTCTGAGACGAGATCACAAATGTGATAGATGGGACACTACGTCAGATATCGTGCGGCAATTCACGGCTGCCACGTTTGGCTTTGCATGGGTGGGTGCCGATGCAACTGTATCGATCCACTAACGAGAGAACAAACTTGGTTTTGAGGGCAGGGTCTCGGTATGTGTTGGTTGGTAGCAAAAGCCGAAGTAATATCCGGGACAGCTGTCAGTATGAGATTTGTCTGTGCTCAAGAGATCTCAAACAGCAGCAGCATCTCGCTAAGCCTTGACAAACGCCATGTTTGTATCATGAACAAACAAAGGATGAACCAAACATAAATCCCTCTTCCAAGACGTAAAGGATTCGGTAAACATGTAGCAATGAATCTAGACTCCAATCCATGCAGCATAGCCGCCAGCCGTACTAATCAGGAAGAGTAAATCTTGCGAATCCTACATACGAAAACCAAAAGTAACAAACCGATCCGAAAGTTCTGCAAATTCCAGAACCCGTGTACAGCATGTACTTTCGTCGTATAAATCCCATGTACACCATGTTAGTGTCAAATCGGCCGCTAATGCAGCCAGCCCGACGATCCTCGAATGCAGGGTTATCATTGCCCTCTCCGCTAGACTAGATTCTCGGTCAAACTACAAAATACATATCTTTTGCCTCGCCAAGCGGTCATGTGGTCTGTCTAATCGCTTGGTCTTACTCTTTTCGTTGGATCAAGAGGCAAATTCCAATTGAGGGAATAACAAACTAGAGATGAGAAAACAAACTAGAATGAGAAAACAAGCGGGTAAACTAACGACAAGTTGAGGAAACTAAATTGGTGTTGTTGTCTCTTTGCTAGTTGTAAGTGCAAACTCAATTGTTTGGCGGGGAATGAGAAAACAACGTTACTGTTATCAAACGGTAAGACTCTCAAGGTTGGAGGTTGATAGTGGCTTATTCGGGTATAAAATCTATGTCTCGTCCGATAATAAGTGATTCATCACAAGCCACTTACAACAACTCACCCCTCACCTCACTTACTACAAAATGAGTAAACCCTCAATCCTCATCATCGGCGGCGGTGTTTTTGGCACCTCAACAGCCTACCACCTCTCCCAACGCGGCTACACCAACGTAACGGTAGTAGACCGCTTCGCAGCACCATCCCGCGACTCAGCAGGGACAGACTTGAACAAGGTCATCCGCGCAGACTATCCCAATCCGCACTATGCTAAGCTCGGTCTTGAGACTATGAGCGTGTGGAAAGATCCAGAATCGCTTTTCAAGGGTTTGTATCGGGAGACGGGGTGGATTATGGGTGGTCATGATGATACTAATCAGTGGTTGGAGAATGCGAAGGCTTTGGCAGATAGGACTGGACGAGAAGGGGTAGAGTACTTGAGTAGGGAGGAGATGATGGGAAAGTGGCCTGCTTTGACGGGGGAGTTTCCGGGATGGACTAATTTGTACAGTCCTCAAGCTGGATGGGTAAGTTCAACGTCTATCATCAGAAGCATTACTGACGGGTATAGGTTCCCTCAGGCCAAGCTCTTCTTCGCATGGCCAAGGCCGCAGAAGCTTTGGGCGTCAAGTGCATCACCGGTGCATCCGGACAAATCAAGGCACTCGTCTACGACGAAGATAACACCTGCAAGGGTGCTATCGCTGCCAATGGCGTATACCACTCCGCCGACAAGATCATCGTTGCAGCCGGCGCAAGTCTCCCAGCTCTCATCCCAGGAGCCAGAACCGATGTCAAAGCAGAAACATCAGTGATCTGCGTCATCAAGCTTGAGCCTGATGAGATTGAGAAGTACAAGGACATTCCAATCATTGATGATTTCGAGCAGGGTAAGTCACATATCATCCTTTGTTGTAAGATGTCGAGCTAATTATGCAGGTATCATCTTTCCTCCCGATGAGGACGGCCTTATCAAGTTGTGCAGCGTAAGACTTGTGACCAACTTTGAGAACCATGAGCACAAGGGTGCTTCAGTATTACACTCCATTGGAGATTATCCATTCGATGGATGTCCACAGGAACTCGAAGTTGAAATCCGAGAGTTTGTACGAGACATGATTCCCGAACTCGCAGATCGTCCTTTCGTGCACACCAGAATGTGCTGGTAAGCTTCCCATCACCCCATACTATCCACAACACTAACAAGTATAGGGATGGCATGGCGACAGATCTCAATTTCCGCATCTGCAACTACCCCAACACCCAAAACCTCATCATCGCCACAGCCGGCTCAAACCACGGCTTCAAGTTCCTCCCCATCATCGGATCTTACGTAGCCGACCTCATCGAGAACAAACTCGATTCCGACCTACAGGAACTGTGGAAGTGGAAATTCGGTCAGAAGCCGGATGATTTCCAGGATCCTCATCCGTACCCCCGAAGGGACTTGGCCGAGTTGACGGGCTGGAAGGGAAGGAATGCACCAGCTGGTGGAAAGTTGCCTTGGACGTGGAGTCAAAGTCGTCTCTAGATGTTCCACAGCAAGTCATACATCCCTGTATCTTAGTCTCGTTTACTCATATCTCAACTGAAAGAATCGAACATGTTCTCGATGTCCTGCTGCATGTACTTTACTATAACGAGGTTAGATAGCGATTAAACAGGGGATGAATTCGTCACATGACGGGTTGCGCTAGGAGGTTGTGCATTCGTCTAGCCCATTCTTGTTGTTCAAGGATCTGCGTGGAGACATCGCAGGGCTTCGTTAGCGTTGTTGTCTCGAGAGAAAACAGAGCCGCGTATCTTTTTTGTGGCGATGCTCCACTGAGATGACGAGAGAGGAAAGTTCGGAGATGCCCAATTTCTGGGAGAATACTCGTAAAGACGGAGAACTGTCCGTCTGGGCTTGTGGGTTTGTCCAGGTTCCCGGTTTGCTCGGTGGATCGAGCTCTTTGATTGTTCTGCAGAACAGGATCTTGGAAGAACAGGGACCTGTTTTTTGTCATATCGGAATTAGCCCGGGGATAACCTCGTGTCAACCTTTGCCAGTTCAGTTAAGTATCATGTTTTACAAGGGGCTAAAGTGGTCTTGATTCATCTTCCTACAGTGGCATAAGTACAAAGTTACAGTTCACATCCTTGCCGTTAGACGGCACATGCCGAATCCCAAGGTCTTATCATCGCCGTCATCCTGGACGTCAAACCAAACCATAAGCCATCATTCCCGAAATCAAAAAGCCACTCAAACAGTGAAGACCACTTTAATCTTCAGCCCTGCTCTTGCCCTTGTCCGTGGGCTTGCTCGCACCGTTCACATCACCAGCTGCTCCAGTTACAGATTCATCAACCTCGTTAGGCCGGTTGATTCTGTTCGCATCGCGAGCTGCGGCTGGTATAGGTTCACCTGGCTCAAACATCACGCACTGAAATCCATCAGGAAAGGTAAGAAAAACAAAGGGGGTGCCACACGTACTGTGAGAGTATTCAGGTCGGGATCGGTAGTTGACGTAGTTGACTTCTCCGAGGAGAGGTCGAGCATTCGCGGGTTGCTTCTTGGGAGCATCGGGATCGCTGGGACTGAAGCAGTCGCAGGTGAGGATCTTGAGGAGGGTGAAGAGACGGCGGAAGTCAGGCATCTTGAAGGCTCGAGTAGGGTATCGATAGTTTTGTTTCGTTGATGGATAGATAAAGTGGTAAAGGGGTAAGAGATAGTTGTATCGATGCTGAATAGATGTAGTCAGTGCGTGGTAAGACTGTATGGATGGATGCAGTATGGATGCAGAGTGTGTAAGTATAGAGTTGTGGATGTTGAGGGAAGAAAGGTCTGCGTTTGTGTAGTCGAAGTTGAACGGGAGTGGTAGTGTTCGTGCTGGACGGGGTCTCGTTGCCTTAACAGAGGATATGGCAGTGCCAGATGAACAGTACTAGTGGTTAGCTCTTATAGTGATCGTGTTCGTGCCAGTTCTCTGGATCATAACAAACGAACGCCGCCAGCTGTTTGCCTAGAACACGAGGTCGTGAATAGGGGTCAAATTTCAAAATAGCAACGGCAGCGGACGAATGTTACCAACGGTTATCAGAATAGAAATCGCTCCTGGATGCTGTGTATCTGTTCAGTTTTATCGTACAGGAATATATCAAGGATTGAATTCTGTCGAGCCGCGAAGCAAAATGGTTAACGGAAATTGGAACTCATAGTGCAACTAGAACCTAAGTATATCTCTTCGAACGCCGGAGACAGGTTGTACCCGAGCATCCGTAACCCGTTTGTAATTATACGAACTCAGTTACACACTGTCTGACAAGCACGAGAACCTATATCAAGCAACACTGAGCGACGAACGCTGTGGCTGTGCAAAGTAATGAACTGCTAATTAAAGTAACTGCTCGTTGTGAAACACGATCATGGCGAGGAACAGCATCAGAGTCGGACTGTTCTGTGATTTCCAGCCTGACAAGGTCATTCATCCCTACACTGGATTCTGTGCATTGAATCTTCAGGTCACTGATGATGGACATCCAATGGCCAGTAACCCGTCCATTGTGGACTGAGGTGCAAGTTGTCATGGTGATCAACGGTTGAAAACTCTATACCTAATATGCGGATGATTATAGGTTCATACGATGGATTCCCAATAGCCCTATCCGAAACCTTACCTTACCAAAGCACATTTCTAATTATTCCACTTTTTCTGTCCTCTTTAAATGCAATCCCTCCTCCGATTTCAATCTCCAACGACTTCTTTTGAATACCATCCAACAATGTACTACCTCAGGAGCGTCGCTCTTCTTTCACTCCCAGCTTCAATATGCCTCGGGGGAGTGGCAAACCCGGTCGCTAATATCCCGCCTCTCCAAGTAGGAGGGGATATCCGTCGTATTGAACGTGATGCTGTGTCTTCTGGTAGCCCACCCTCTATTTGCCTTGGAGGCTCATGCATGGCTGTTCAAGGAGGCGTCAAGCTCCGGATTCTTGGTGTTGGGGCTTCGATCACTGTTGGATATGGCCCTGGGACGGATGGGAATGGGTATAGGAAACGACTTCAAGAGAATCTTGGTGGTGAGTAGAGAACGACAACCCGATCTGTGTCTGACTAACGTTGGGGTAGGGAACGAAGTCGTCTGGGTCGGAACTGAAAAGAACTCCAAAAGCGATATGGCACATGGTTATTTCGTAAGTTCTCCATTGAAGCTCTGGAATACCTCGCTGACGATACACTATAGTCAGGCTGGAACGGCAAAACAATTCAATATATAAACAACCACATCGATCCAGCCCTCTCCCAACGCCCCAACCTAATCCTGATCTTCGCCGGAACAAACGACATGAATAGCAACCCGCACATCTCCAAAGAAGGCAACGACCCAGCCCTCGTCGCCTCCCGTCTTAAAGAAATGGTCGAAAAGATGATATACAAGTGTCCCGACGCAACTATCCTTCTCGGCATGATAGCCAACACTTGCGACTCCAAACATTACCACGGCCAACGCGAGCGAACAAAGGTTTACAGACGTCATATTGCGGACGTGGCTGCTGGGTTGTCTGCCAAGAGATCGAAAGTTCTTGCTGCTGATTTTGGACCTTTTGAGGATTCTTGGTTGAGTGATTGTGTGCATCCTACACATTTTGGATATCAGGTTATGGGGGATTGGTGGTTTGATTTTATTAGACAGGTTCCTGAGGGTTGGATCACGAAGCCTGTTGGACCTGACCCCGTTCGGAAGTCATGATGAGTCTTGATAGTGAGACTCATGACGGAATAGAACTCCTGGATTCATAAAAGCGATACTGTGTATCAACTAGCCGTCTTCTGGCCAAGAATATCAAACAACCTGAAGGGTATCCGCGACTTCTCAGCTCAACCTCAAACCGATCCACTACAAACTTGATCTCCCATGTCCTGTTTAGACTCTTGAAGCAACCAGACTCATATAAATACCCCAAAGAAGCCCAATGAAGCTCAAAAACACAATCCGTCGCTGAACAGGAATAAAGCTGAAACTAATAATACTCGCAATAGGCCAAATCTTGTAACCCGCAACAATAATAGGAATCGTTTCCTGCATCCAGTTAGTACACCCCCCATCTCTCAAAGGTCAGGTACTTACCGTCTTGATATTGTTCACAATCTGAGTACCGCCCTGTCCCTTCAACAATCCCATAATAACCAAAAACGCAATCGTGTTCATGATAGCACCGGCAGTAATACAATCAACGAACCACTTCGTCAGGGTGTTTTTCATGCTGAATTTCGGGTCTTTCTTCTGGGGCTGCCCGACTTTGACTTCTGCGTCTTGAGAAGGTTGCATTTCCAGGTCGTTGAGACGACCTAGGTTAGGGCCCTTAGGTGCCGGATAAGCCGGGAATGTCTTTTCCAGATAGGCTTGCCAGTGGTAGTTGGGAGGCGCGGTCATTACTGTTAGAGTAATGAACCGTAGGAGCTGGATGATGTCGAAAGTCACAGGACGCTTAATGGTCAGTTTGAGTAGATTCCTTGATATGAGCTACTCACATTCTGTTGACGAGCTTCAATGATTTGAGCAAGGATGTTAGAAGCTGTTGACAGGCCAGCTGCCTGGATTGTAGCGGTAACAATTGGAGAAGGCATTTTGAAAATGAGTGACTCAAACAAAATAGCAAGAACAAAAAGCAGGGGTTTGATGGCAATTCGATTGATGTTGTTCAGCTGTCGCGTCAGCTTCAGCTTCGAGATTAGATGAGAATCTTGAGGTGGAGAGCTTCTCACGTGCGCTCGGGATAAGTAAGATCCGCGCACTTGTTACCCCTTTTCATCCCTTGCAGATACGAGACATCGATGGAGGAAATATGAAGATTTTGGAATTTTGGTAAGAAAAGCAGTAATAGCAGTCGCAAATCCCATCTTCAAAACGGTGGGAGACTTGTATCGGGGTTGTGTCTTCTGCTCGACTGTGATTGGTCCATCAACCTAACAGACGACATCTAGGAATGGAATCCTAGACATCCTTCCGAATTCCGGGTCCAAATAGAACAATTTAGTTGCGAAGTCTGACAGATTAACGATTCTTAAGGTCACATGTTTACTTGAACTTGAAAAGATCGCTTGTTCAAGAAACAGGTCGCTGTTCCTTGGTATATTCTCTGACTACTCGTCTGAGCATGTAACAGGGACGAAGTGACACATGTCGACCGAAAGGTATTTAGACATAGCCTGACGATTCCAGTATTTATTGGTTGTTTATCGGTTCATCATCTTGGTGTATTTTGCTAACGATGAATAATTTTATCTTCTGAGAGCCTGGATGGTTTCAAAACTATCTCACACTAGTTTCTTGGTATAATGACATCTTGACAAATAAGAACATCTTGTTGATATAGAAAGGTTCGAGGACATGTCACATACTGGAGATGACTTTGATGGACGGCAGGACTTTGGCCGTTTTCAATCATTCTGTGGTGGTTCGAAAAATGGTGGGCAACGAGGTCTTCAATCTATCGTCGAGAAAGCCCACCGAGAAATTAGACAGAATTTCTATTGCTTCCGTTGCTGATAATCAACACCATCCAAGTCTATATCCCAAAAGTTTGAGATACAATGCCAGAGGGTCCATACGTAACTAGGTAGCACACCTCCCCTATGAAGAACAGGAGGTTGAATCTTTGAAATGGCCATATTCATAGCCATTCAGTCAACTCATGCTTGGTACTTTGATATATTTTCTAGCTTGAGCCATTTACCTAAATAATAGTACCTTCGAGAAAACAGTGCAAAGTTCGTTCATTGGCCGTTGAGCCTCATGCTCCTGCAGCTATCCGCTCCCGTTTCGAGTTTTGCTCGAGCACCAGATACGCGTAGCCCTCCAGATCATTAATTCATCTATTCCTTATTGCTTTACTATGAAGTTTCCGCTTGTTTGGTAGACTGTTCGGGCCCTTCCACAGAACTTGGCACTAGTTCATGCTGCCTACCAAGCGAGTTCCCAGACGTCTGCCAGTGATCTCGCAACGCGCTCGATAGCGGGCGTTACAGACGCGTCGCTGCTGCGAACATCTTGAAATCTACTCTGCGTACTTCGCAGTGCCAGAGGTGTATAAGGTCCCCCCTTTTTTTCCCCGTCCAACTTGGAACTTCTTTTCCTTCAACCACTTACCACACTTCACACCCATCACTCTACTTATCATCACCACACTTCACCAACTACCTCGCCTACCACCTACTACACATTACACACAACACAACACAAGCCAACACACTATCAACATCCTGAACCAACCTAACATTATCTCACGAACATCTCCCACACGAACATCTACGCCTAGCAAAATGCCTGCCACAAACAACACCAAGTCGACTGGCCGCCGCCCGTCGGCTGCTCTCGGAAACTGCGGTAATGATACCGTAGATAGATCCAAGGACACTGCGGTCACCCGACGCCAGCAACGCCAGAGACACCGAGAGAACATGCGCCATCAGGCGGAGGTTGCACCCTACCTTGGCCTCTCTGACAGTGAAGATGACAAGGCCGATGAGAAGAAGGAAGCCATGGAAGAGACCACCGACCCCAAGGATTCTGAGTCAAAGTAAACTCCTTCCTTCACGGCGACCAGGAACGAACGAGACCTGATGACCTGATGGAGGAATCAGTTGTCAATGTTATTGAGTGCGACTTGAGATGAATTTTGCGAGGATACCCGAATTGTGAGAGAGAATATGACGAGGACTTGGTGAGCAGATGCGATAGTGAAGGATTCTACGGTACGAAACACCCTCTCTTGACTTTCCTTTGTAACAACACATTCCTTTCCATTTCCTTTGTCGGTATTAACAATAGATAGATAGTTGGGAATAGATAAATCTTCCCCCATTACCTCTTCCATGAAATGTGACACTCGATCACAGTAAGACTATCCAGCTCTGCAAGACTTATCCAAGCTAACATCAACTAGGATTGTCTTTCTATCTTTTCCCTCGAATTTCGACTGCCAGACTGGACCTACGAATACCCCTACACCCCTTCCCCGGATATTTTCGACTGTTATGTTTTGTTACGGTATGTCGAGTTATTTATGTGGTTGTTGTTCAAGCTAACATCTACATAGAATTTTCTTCATTACGCTCATGTCCCCGAAGTCCCCTTACTGCACTGAGAGATTGTTTTCAAAGTTGGAGCTGGGCTATGTTGCATCGCAGGACGAGTAAGTCGTCTGTAAGACGGGCGAACCTTCCGCCGGATCATCTGCTGAGAGGAACAACACATGTTGGAGAGAGCTGGCTGTTGAGATTTGATACTGTATTGGTTTTGGAGTTGGCGTCACGCCCTCATGTATTGAGCTAGATAGCAAGAAGCGTTGATCAGACCACAAACCAGGCGTAAATAAATGAATTGACCTTGCGATAAAATACTATCTGGCTTAAACAGTGAAAGTTATCCCTTGTCTTTGACGTCTGTGGGTGTAAGCACTACCGGGATTCGGACCAGAAAAACACCCCCGACTCCGTAGCGAACCCAGTCAACTCCCCTCCAACACACCAAATTCCCAGCAGGATCGGACGCTATAAAGATCTCCGACGCCCGGACTTATCACCTTTACGTCCGAAAACACCACTCGAACAGTCACTCATTTTGTTTCTGTTTCTTTCTTTCCTGTTATTGATGCTGTTCTTGGCTTGATAACGTTGTTCGTCATGGAAGACTGCCTTGTCAGCAATGTTCGGCCGGCGGACCAATGTCCCAAGACGAGGGCTTGTACGAATTGCGCCAGACTGAAGATGAAGTGTCAGTGGCCTAGTTCTGGATCTGGAAGACTAGAAAAGACTTGTTCAAGGTATGCGCTCTTCCATGTTGAGATAGTATGTACTGATTGAGGCGGGATGTAGATGTTTACGCATGAAGCTTGACTGCCAAGTTCCAGAGATCACACAGCGAAGAAAGCGAGGAAAGTCAACGTAAGTACATCTCCCCTTCTTACTAGATACAGTTATTAACAGTATGTATAGGAGAGTCGCGCAGCTGGAGAAAAAGATCGACGGCATAGTCTCCCTCCTCGCCAACCGCCAAAACCTCCCTCCAACCCCCGAAAGTCCCAAGGAACAACAACCTCGCCCCCAACAACCAGTACCACCTCTCTCACTAGACCCCATAGCTCTAGAAATCTACCAAGGCGATGTCTCCATTCCCTCCCACTTGACCGACAACGTAGAGCTCTTCCCGGGCTTCAGCGTCTCTCACGCCGAAGCCTGCGAGCGCCTCAAACTCTATCAGCGCGACTACGTCCCGCACTTCCCCTTCGTTCCTTTACCAGAGCACATGACGTCTCATGAGTTGTATGTCGAGTCAAGTTTGTTATTCTGGACTATCTTGGCGGTGGTTTCGCCGTTGGAGGATAAGGTGCAGATGGAGTTCAAGGCGTGGTTTAGAAGGTATTTGGCGGAGCATGTTTTTGTGAGGCAGGAGAGATCAACGGACCTTCTACAAGCGATAATCATCTATCTTGGATGGTAAGTACCTTGGGATTCCTATACCCCTTGACAGGGGAGAGCGCGGGCGCTGATGGTGTTAGGAACGACTTTCACTTCTACGGAGAGCTTCAAGTCACGAACATTGTTCAGATGGCTGTCGGTTTGGTCATTGATCTGAGACTCGACAAGATCGCGGGCTCCTTTCTTGGCGGTCCGAAAACCCTTCTTGGAGATGCGTGGACGAGTATGGGCAAGCAGTGCACCAAGGGGAAGGCCTACCAGACTCCGGCCGACAAACGGGCGGTACTAGGCGTCTACCACATCACCAACATGTGAGTCACATCAATTCTCGCTCCTCAAACTCGAGCCTCCTTCTTTGAGCTGGAGCTAACAAGACACAGACTCAGCACATACTTCCGCAAGAGCACCCTCTTCAACTGGAGCACTCATCTCTCCCAATGCTGCGACTACCTCCTCGAGTTCAACGAGTGCGAAACAGACATCTATCTCGTCTCGTTAGTCCGCATGCAACATTTGACCGATCGCGGTTTCAGCATTCTACCGACCATTGATCCTTTCGATTCTACCATTCCGACATTCAACGCCGTAATGGCTATGGCGCTTGATAGCGCCCATCGCGAACTGGACAAGTACTTTGAAGCGCAACCAGAATCTGTTCAGAATAGTCGTTAGTACTATACCCGCAGAGTGTCAGAAGAATTAGTCGCCGAGAGCACAAGAGACGAAATAGCTTGGTCACCTTATGCCGGCCAAGGTCAGCATTTTAGGGGGGCTACTTTATCTCTTCGGTCGAAGCCTTGAAGAGCAATTCTTCTGACACCCATCTCTATCCTACTCAAGCTTGATCAATTACTAACAGTTATTAGCTGGCTTCAGAGCACACTACAACTCCATGATCGTCCGCCTCTACGAACCAATCCTCAGCATGAAGACTTCATCCTTCTTAACCACCGACACAAGCCTCTCTGAGCCCTTCCTCCGCTCCCAATACATGTGGAAATGTCTCGAAGCCGTCCGGACATCCCTAACACAACACACCACCGCCGTCCCCGCGTCTACCTACTCCATCCTGCCCATAACGGTATCTTGCATCCTAGCCTTCGGGACAGTAACAGCATCCCGTCTAATCCTCGCCGACACCTCCCCCGACTGGGACACCAAATCCGCACGCCTACACCTCCAATTTCAGAACGTTTTACAGAAACTGAGCGATCAGTTCGCGCAGGCGGATGAAGAAGCTATACGGCTCAACAGACGACGGCGGGTGATGGAAGATGGGAGTAGTGTTTTCTTGAAATCGAGTTTCAAGGTCAGGTGGATTAGACAGTGGTATATGAGCAAGATTCCGCAGGATGAGCAGAGGGAGATTGAGCAGGCGCAGGTTGTGCTTGAGCCGGCGAATCCGAATTGGGCGGGGGATTTTCAATTTGATGATGAGTTTTGGGCGGATTTGATGGCTGGGTATGATGTTGAGGCGCTCAATGGTGCTACGGCGGTTTCGTAGACCATGGGAATAATGTGCATTTTGTGTATAATAGACTGGAGTTGAGAGCTGGACAAGCTGGGGATAGCTACCTCACTCATCCACCGCATGGTAATTTGGACGCATCATGACAGACTCAATCAATCTGGAACACTTGGGCTGCACGCCTTTTGCCATCAGTCTTGTAATTATTTGCGGTGTTGAGTTTGACTTATACGGATTTCGCGCATCGGCGGCCGAGAATCCCGGGGTGGAACTAGGGTCCGGAGCCGAAGGCCACCTCATTTCATTTCCCAACGCCAAACAGGCCGATCTTCAACCATCTCATAACACGACAGTAGCAGCCATCTGCAGCTCAATTGATCTCATAAACACCTAACCACTTCATATTATTCTCTCGTTATTACAATCATGGCTCAAAAACCCTTCCGCGACTGGGTCTACGTACTCATGATTGTCCCCCAAATATTCGGCATGATCGGTACCTTTCACCTCCCAACTCAATCCCCCAGTTAACTAACACCCTCAGTCCTCGACTTTTCAGAATTCTACCCAGCATCATTCTCATCCCCTTCCTCTCCCCTTAGCATCATCCGCAGAAACTACATCTCCATCTCCGGCGACCCATTCTACGGCCCCTCTTTCTCGGGTGCCTGGCTGCACAGCATGTACTACATAGAACTCCTCGTCCAATTCCCCCTCGCTGCGTACATTGTCTGTAACATGGCTTCTAAGAAACCTACCACCGGACCTACGGAGCTGGCGGGGTTGGCGTTTGGATGTTTAACTGCTATGGGGTCTGTTGCTTGTGTTGCTGAGTTGTTGAGTATGGGTGGGGATATGGTTAGTGAGAGTCAGAAGATGAGTTTGGCTTGGGGGACTTATGCTCCTTATGCTGTTCTACGTAAGTTTCGTTACTCAAATATTTGATGTGTTGCTAATGATTATAGCTGGGATTATGGCGGTGGATATGTATATGAGACTGTTGCGACGTGTGAGCGGCGATGTCAAGCCCAAGACACAGTAATCACGAGGACAGATAGAGGGACATTTGATGATACACTGCCAGGCGAATGTACTCCCCGGCTACTTTTCACATTACAAGCTCTAAAGAAAAAGAACCCATATCCTCCGACTCCATAAATGCATCATACATAGATCTAATCCGATCTCTTATTCGGCTTTGAATACCCCCATCCATTCCCAACAGTACCAACCCCATATCCCAAAGGCGTCGCACCACCAAGCGCCCGTCCTTTAAGTCGTCTCGGCAAAACGACACCCATAGTATACATACCCGCAACAAGCACACCCGCGCCGAACGAAACAAGACTGTAGAACACAGTACTAGCATAAATATGCCCTCCAAGACCCTGCCACTCCACCTTGCCCTCCGTTTTGGGGAGTGCAGGCGTAGGAAACCATCGCACTGAAAGCACCAACGGTAGCGGATCACCAATAACTAATTTTCTCGTATGTGAGCCCTGCAAGTGATGCAAAGGACTAGTACTGTACGCAATCGCAGAATCCAACACACCGCTATCATGCGGATGCGCATGATGTTTCGGCGTGCTATGCAGCAAGACATTCATCTTGGTGCTGATATGAATATGGCTAAGCTGCAGTGTACCCGCTAGAGCAAACACCACGGGAACGTACTCCCTCGGGGGAGCTTTCTCGCCTACGACTTCGACTTCAGCGGCTGGGCGGGACGGAACGCGGCAGGACAGAGGCGCATCGGAGTGGATGTAGAATTCGAGGAGGTGGAAGAAGGGATCGTCGATCATGGCGATTGTACAGTTGACTTCGCCTTCTTTTCCGTAGTTGAATTCGAGGGGACGACCGGTTTCGTTGCATGTTGGGAAGGGTTTCCATTCGATTTCGTGTTTTTCGTTTTCGACATGTTCGCCAGTCTCACTATTCTCTGCATCAGCACTCTATCCAATCATTTGTTTAACAGATCAACATACGAATTACGACTCATACACTCAACGGGTATGGGAGCGCCGTAGTGATACGAAGGAAGCGCATCTTCTCTCGATGGTGTCGCGGCGACTAATGCGCCGAGGGCGAGGAGGGTCCATGTAGAAGCGATCATGATGGCGATTTATCCCTCTTGTAATTGAGAGTCCGGATTGAGCATACACGTCATAACATGGCGATAAGAAAGAAAGAAAAGTAGCTCGTCCCCCTCTTCTAGTTGTGGTGATTGAAGCTCAGGTCGAGGCCATGTGGAGATAAGCTAACAAGTTCCCCTTGGCTGGATGTATCACGTGTCACCTTCATTCCTTGCCAAGGGGGACTTCAAAGGGGGCTTATCAATGGATCCTAAGAACATTTAATCACAAGGGACTTTACAGATACACTGATGTTTTGTAGAGTCTTTGTTCTGAATCGACGGGGCCTTTGTGAAAAATTGGCGAGAACACGACTCTTGCAGGTCCCTGCAGAAGCTATCCACGGATGCTGCAGGTTAGCCACCACTTTAGCAACAATTTTAAAGAACAGGATCGCAGACAAGACCATCAATTGACCTGCATATCAAATCTCAAGTCTTTTCTGTGTTGGTATATTAGTACTGGAAATGGAGAACAGATCTGAGCTAGGTATCCTTCTTTATCCAATTTGTTAACGCCAGAACGTCAAGTTCAGGCTCCCATCCCTATCGTTTATTACCAGTGTACAACTTGTCCTACTCAACCCTTCCAGTCATAACAATCACCTTGTACTCAATCTCCCACCCCTTGCCCTGATACTTCTCCTCCAAATGCTTCCTAACCAACTCCTTAACCTCATTCACATCATGTTCCCGTCTAACCTCCTCACTCCAATAAGCATTCATCAACCACCCCATCATCATCCCAACCTGCAACACATACTCTTCCGCACTTCTCAAGTAGTACTTGTCGTGATCAACAGTAACTTTAACATCCTGGAAGCCTTGTTCTTCGAGATGATTCTCGATCCAGGCGGGTGATGTCCAGTCGCCTTGATCGTGCATTTGCATGGGCGCTACGTCTGGCAGAGGCGCTGGGAAGGGGAAGGATTCAAAGGCTGTACGGATATCAGGGTACCAGAATGTGTTTTCTGAGTGGAATGTTGTTGCGCCGAAGATGCCGCCTGGTTGGAGGATGCGTTTGCAGTCTGAAGTGTCAGTTTTGCTCGTAGATGTACCGGAGAGTGGTTACTTACCAGCAAGCACAGCATCAGGCTTGGGAATAACGTGAAGTGCTAGACCGAGACCAACATGCGTAAACGAGTTCTCTGGCAGCCCTGTGTTCTGTACATTTTCGTTAGTCTCCGATACTACACGTCAAAGAGTCAACTTACTGTAGCGTCCAACTTCTTAATCTCAGCATTAACCCAACCCTCAGTGCCATGTCTCTTCTTCGCAACACCAAGCATTCCATCCCCAACGTCAGCCATCAAAAAGGTACTCTTCTCAAGAACATCCTTAGACAGGATCTTCTGAACAGCATCCGTCAAAACACCAGACCCACAAGCACTATCCAAGAACTTGACAGGTGTAGTCATATTCTCTGAGATTCCCATTTGGGGAGGCAAGTTTCTGATAAGTCTGGGCATGAGAGTCTTTGAGACGTAGATCATTTGTTCTTCGAAGTTGTCTTTGTCCTTGTTGGCGTAGAGGTTTTGGAGGGTCATGAGTGCGGGATCGACGGTGGAGGAAGCCATCTTTGCTGTTTTTGTTGCAAAGGATCTTAACATGAGAATGAATTGTGTTGTTGATACTGCTTTTCGGTGGTTGTGATGGGGATATTTATATATACGAAGTATCCGAAAAGTCGCCGCACGGAGACTACATCGGAGTGTTCATCAAGGTATAATAGAAATGGGAAGAAGACTGATAATTATTAAGCCAGAATGCAAAGGAATTTAATGTGATGGTTCTCTATCAGATCTATTCGTGTAAGATGATTAGGTATATATGTTTTGGTCGAATTTCTGACAGTCCCATAACCTAACCCAACAGTCTAACCACCCTATAATGATACAAAGGATTAATAACGAACGAGTATAACCTCCTTTCAACATTATATAAAGACCGTTTACCAACCCATTCTATATATCCCCTCTTTTCTATAATTCCTCCCAATCTATAAAACGACCGAGAAGTGACTCCCCCCATTACTCCAAGTATCTAACCCAAGTCTTGCCAGACCACAAGATACAAGAAGTCGAATTTTTGAAACCATACCGGACGCCGGATCATGTCGAGTATGGGCGACCAGAGCCTCGAGAGATTGATGCTTGTAGTTGTGGTGAAACTCTGAGGGTGGTCTTGAACGTGGTGCCCAGCGAAGCAATGTTGCTAATCGCTGGGTGAAAAGCACGCCGGAGCGTGGTAAACGTATGTAATAAGCATCATGGTTGATGAATTATGTTGTAATCGTTGATGTGTAAAGTTCTCATCGTGGATGGTCGAAGTTGTCGTGCTAGTTGACAGTATATCTTGCCATCGCTGTGGTTGATGCTTCATCTTGTCATCGCCGATGTATATAAGTCGTATTAAGTAAGGGAGTCCAGCTCCAAGAAACAAAAGAAAGAGTATATAGGTCCCAGACCATAGTGAAAGTAACGTCGTCAAAACAAAGAGATAGTCATCAAGACTGAGGCAACTGGACTGAATACTGCCTCACCATCATCCCAAACCTCACTTATATATCCAACATCCTCACAAGCACCCCCACAGTGCCATCTGCGTGAGGCCCATTCCAATAATGGCGTGTCACCTTTTTTTCGCCTAACTCTCACGTCCTTCCCAAAGTGAGGCGGGCAACATATGCAGGCCTCACCCACACCTCACCGCTGCCAGCAGATAGGGCGGTAAAAAACGCAACGCTGCGGTCGCCTTATGACAACGCTGGCACAATGACTGGGTATTGTTGCAGTGACTGGCCAGCACCTGCAATGACCGGGTATTGTTGCAGTGACTGGACATCACCTGCAATGACCGGGTTCTGTTGGACAGCAGGGCCATTCTGGACAGCATCTTCGATGACAGGGTGCGAACTGCTGTGGACAAAACTGCCCTGCATTGGCGGTCAACACTCGAGGAGTCATAGATACAGCGCATATTCTTCTGTTGCCATTTCTTTCCATTCTTTTCAAGGGGCGCCTACGATACCCCCCATGTCTTTAATAATTACAATGTAAAAAAATAAAAAACCTTTGAACCTATACAGTACAACGCACCCGTTTGGCGCCTATAGCATATTCATCATCCCAAAACACTACTCAAAACTCATCTCGAATTTCTTTGATCAAACCTCTAATGCGTTGTTTCCGTCACTTATGCAAATCTGAGACTTCCTGTAGGCACCCGTTGCGAAAGACCCTCAACCTCTTGCTTCAGTCCCTTGAGCACCCGCCTGACATCGGCCAGGTCTGCACCGCCGGCGTTGTTGCCATGTCCGGGAGGAGGCAGGGCGGCGTCGCATCTCTTGAGGAGGTCGGCTACAGAGGGGCCAATGGCGCCGCCCTTGCCTGCACCACCACGTCGGCGGGCTTCGGCCACCCAGTCGCTAACAACATAAACAATAAGCTCAATCATGCGGTTTCTTACGGATCCGCTGAAACCGTAATCTTGGCTATCGAAAACACCTTCCAGCACTCGGACAATCATGTCATGAGAAACACCCAAGGTGAGGAACAGCTGGACTGGCCAGGTAGGATCAGCACCAATTGTGGCATCTTGTTGTTGCGCCACAGCGTAGCGGCAGAGTTCTGGTAGGAGGTCTTGGATGGGGAAAATGAAGCTGTCGAGTGATGTACGGTGGGCAATGTTTTGGATCTTGCTGGTGACGGCTTCGTAGGGTAGGGGTGGCGAGGGCATGCCGGGTTCTGACATCTCCAGACGAGACATGACTTCATCGTGTGTCTGCTGGATCAAGTTGTTCCAGGTACCCGAAATCGTCATATGGTTACGGTAATCAGCCACATGGTAAATAAGCAGACAGAGGTCGTAGTAACCGGCCTGGTCGGCGTAGTCATTAAACAGCTAATATTTGTCAGTAAGGGTATGTGTGAACTGGGTTATGTGCAACTTACCTCGGAGAGACCTTGAATCTTGCCCTTGAGAGCATCCTCAATCTCAATAGCCCTCTCAGGATCGATACGGTCATCAGCTCTCAATCGCTCCAACAAATCATCCTGGATGTGTGCAATCTCGAGCAACTCAGTGACACTGTGGTTGAGCATTTGCTGCTGCTGTCGGCTAATACCAGTTGTAGAGACATTGGCATTGGCCTTGGCCAGACTGAGCAATCTGATTCGGTCCTTGATGCTGATGGGGAAATCGGAGTTAGCAAGTTCAGCCTGAACCTCAGCTGCATCAAAGAATCGGCTGCGGTTGGTGTAGAAACGACACAGCAGATCAGCATGCTCGATATTGGTACCAGCAAGTCGCTGGAGGAAGGTAACCACGTGGTTCGATTCGATAGCCAAGATGCGGTCGGTCCATCCTTGTTGAATATACCACTCATAAAGGTCGAAATGGAACACCTCATCATCGGACTCATTCACCACCTTGTAGGCCTCAAGCCTCTTGGTTGCGATAAGAGTCAGTCGGCCGTCAACCATTTCAGGCTCACTGCTTGATGCAGCGTCCAGGTGGCTCAAGACATCGTGAATCATATCATAACAACGCTTGCGGTCGTTGAAAGCATTGGCTCGAGGGTCACTTGAAGGCTTGCCATCATTGACCCAAGCAAGAGCTGTGTTACCCCTATCCTTCTCCCGTGCCACAACCAGGCACAGCTGGACAGCGCCGGCATAGTACTTGAGGTCGATATATTGTTGGACAGCGGTCTGGAGGTTGGCGAAAGTGAGGCTGCCAGCAACCTTCTCAAATAGTCTGAGACTTTCGTGCAGCAAGCTTCGGGACTGGTTAGTCTGAAGAGGTTGGTCAGAAGCACGCTTGAGCTGCTCTTGGGCCTTGAAAGTGACGACATCATCTGGGCTGCAGAAGCTGCCACATCGGCGTCGCAGGGCGTCGGCAACGGTCTCAACGTTGGAGCCACTCTCAATGTTGCGGTTAACAATAGCCTTGACAAGGAGCTTAGCCAGATCCTTGCCATCTGTTTGAGAGAAAAGCTTCTCGTATGTGAGTTCCCTAAGCTGTTGGCGAGCGGTGTCGTCAAGACGAGTGTAGATATCAGACACGCGCTCGTCGAAGAGCATCAGAACAAAGGAAATACCCTCTGAGATGCTCTCCATCAACTTCTGCAGAGCATGCAGAGCCTGGTGCTCGGCTTGAAGGGCGACCTCCTCCTGGCGACTAGACACATGCTGGAGATCAGAAGGACCAGACAGACCCTGGATAAGGCCACGGTTGGAGTCGAGGAACCTCCTTAGACGCTCCAGGGCTTCTTGAACAGTGCTGAGCTTAGAAAGAGGGATTGTAGAAGCGATGGTGATGCCGCCCGTAGGGGACACACCAGGGGTGATGACTGTAGACTTCCACAACTGGCGAATCAGTCGAGAGAGGTACAGAGCCAGGGCGTCGTGTCGGGAAGACAGGTTGACAGAGTCTATTGTGAGAGATGCGCTGTCAGTCTCGGCCATGGTGGGCTGTCCACCAAAGTCGACAAAGACGGATCGGGCCCGGTCTTCAGTGGCCTGGTCAATCGCACGTGCTGCGCCAGGTCGGGAGTCACCTCCATGACCACAAGCAACAGCCAAAGCAGTAGTAACTGTCTCCACTCGGCCGTAAGTGTTAATAAACCGGCGGCAGACAAGCTCTAATCCTTCGTCTCCAACAGCACCTCGAATAGCAGAAGCAAAGATATCCACAAAACGTCTACGTCGGATGATGTGAACTCCAGTGTTGGTGAGAATCGCAAACTCGCTGGGCGCATCGTCGAACTGAACAGCCAGCTCGTTACCAAAACCCACAGGCTGTCCTGCAGCGGCGAACGGCTTTCCAATGAGTCCCACCGCCTCAGCCCGACTTCCAATATCAATCCAGATGCCGCTCTCGTGGTATTTCAGAGGCGAGGTGGGGACTGTGTTCTTAAGACGTCCCGTCTCGGGTCCAGAAATAAATAGAGTATCTTCGTGTTGGTTCGTTTCCTTGCAGACAAAATCGAGGAAGTATCCAGGCGAGAATCGCGCGCCCTTTCGGCTGTTTGTCAGAGCAGGGGATTCGAGATCGACAATCGTTTCACCACCAGGATAGGGCGATCTTCTAGCGCTCTGGCCTGGAGGAAACTTGATAAACTGAACCTGCATACTCTGGGGAGCCAGGTTGGTCGATGAGCCGTACAAATAGGACGCAGCACTAGTAGCGCTAAAGAACAGTCTGCATCCAGTATTTGTCAAGGCCATCAGATGCAATTTCGCTGCCTCCTGTTTAGAAATGGGACTAATCGCAACGATTTGAACCTTGTCGGTCAACAGACGAGACTGGCTGATCATATGGGCGATATCTCGAAGACAGTGGACCTTCTCCTTCTCGATAACCTTGTTCAGTCGATCGGGCGACTCCATATGGTATGTTCGGATGGTTGAGCGGCTCGAGAGGGTGTATACAAGGCTTCTCGAATCGTCGATCACGATATCAACAAGGTGTTCGGGAGACTTTTGCGACCAGAAACCTCCTTGTAGGGTGACAACTGAAGACCAGCCGGGGTTGGTATGGTTAATCTTTCCACATCGGTTGGAGAACCACTTCTCTTCGGATTGGTAGTAAAGCTCATGAATATCGATGTCGTTGCTACCACCAAAGAAAACTCGACCGTTGGCGGATCCACTGATTACGCGAACTTCGATGCCACGAAGAGGAAGGCTCATTTTCGTCTGGTAGAGGCTGACTGACTTGGTACCGGAGGGAGTATCGGAAGCTCCAACACCCAGTAGCACTATCTCCTGAGAGGTCGCGACGACTAAAATATGAGTAATTGAGGCCACGAAAATGCCCGGCTTAGGGGGAACGAGCGCGACGGCGTGGATAGTATGCGGTGAGTCTTCGAATCCGATGAGCTCGGGGTCAGGATGCGTGTAGTCCCATAGAAACAAGGAGTTGTCAATAACAACCCAAGCATGGTTAATCTCAGCAAATAGACCCATAAGAGTTTGGAGCTCGCCAGCGTTGTAGTGATCGAAGACTTGGTTCGGGATAGGATACATTTGAGTCTTGTGAAATGGGGCCATGGCGGAATCGGTGTTTTCGAGATCGTAATCGGAAGACGCGCCCTCTGGTATCTTGTTAGCTTGTTCCTCCATCCATAGAAATCTTGCACGTACGTCTGCAGTATGAATCGAGGTCGGGGTAGCGTCCATCGGCCTGAAGGCATTGGTTAATAGCCCTGGCGGCCTTGACAACGGGGGCTACATTCTCCGCTCGTGGAGGTGGCAGCTGGGCGGGAGCGATCAAGCCATCGCTATTAGTTGACCTAGGTACTAATGAACCAGCGGCGTTGACGGGTCGCGATGAGCCTGAAGATGGCGGCGCAGGACTCCTAAGATTCGAAACGGACGGGCTGCTCTCAGAAACTGGGAACAGCTGTCGGCGCACAGGATCTTGACCCTGCTGAAATCTGGAAGCAACAGCCGGCGTATTCAAGAATGCGCCAGGAACTGGGCGAACCGGAGTTGTTTGTGGAAACGACATTATGGGCAGCAAAATCGAAGCCCTCGGCGGGCCTGGGAAGCTTCACCAGTTTGGGTTCGTTGCTATACCGATGGAAGCAGATCGCGGATCATCAAAAAGTGAAAGCGACGATTGCCAGGCGCGCGGGATGAATTATGATTAGGATAACAATCCCTCGTAGTCGCGTCGATAACCGTGGCCGTTGGTTGTCGATTAAATCGCGTCGTCGTCGGGGCTTGAGATAGAGTCTATTGCAAGTGTTGCATGCTAGAGAAAATGATAAACAATTTGACGAGAGCTTGGGGAGGCTGGATATGGAGCACGGATTTTTCGCGACTGGGGCTTGGGCGCTAAGACTGTTTTGGTGCAAGGCTGAAAGAGCAGTAACCACGCGTCATGAAATGCAGCCAAATGCACCCAGACAGGATGCTGCATTCATCTGGGTGTACAGTACAAAGAATTACGTTAGTAATATTAAAAAATCTCTGGTCTCTTCAATTGAAGTGTTCTCAGCATATTATCGTCAACAAAGGTTTACTATAAGCTTATCAAATGTTCAACGTCCTTGTTCAATGCGAAACTCAAAGCATCCCAGCTTAATTAATTTCTTCAAAGCAGGCCGCGCCTATGAGCTGTCTGTGTTACCTCAACATTTATTCCTTGCAACAGTCTTCAAGTGTTACCAACAGGTGACGGTGCCTTGGTCGTGTTCCATTCTTAGTCGGTGAGAAAGAGGATACCGAGCCACTCAACTATGGGTCATCTACCCAACTACCACTATCAGAAGCTTTGAAAGCGTTGTCAAGACACAAATGATTAGAACGATGAATCAGACAGGCAGACGAACTTTAATTATCTTGTATTTACTCTTCCTATTCACTCTCTCATTCCTTCTTTTTGTTCAGCTTAGATATACGATATCCAGGTACCTAATTCTCCAACCATCTTCTCCTTTTACTATATCTACATTTACTGCTTCTTGGCCTCTCGGGCAGCCTTGCGGAGAGCCCTTCGGCGGATATCCTCGTGCATCTTCTTGTTGACAGACATGGTAATAGGACCGTTAGCACCAGGAATGTTCTCAATGAACCACAGCATGAAAGAGTGGCTCCACCAAGGAGTGTAAGTGTAAGGCGCAGTCTGGTAACCACCCAGTCCAACCTTGCCGAGAGTAGCCTTGACGAAGTTGCGAGCGTTGGGAACAAGAAGACTAGGACGGCGGATCTTGCTCATGGCGGTGGTGACAAGGTGGCTCAGAACGAGGTAAACATCAACCTTGTCATCAGCAAGCTCAGCAGCAAGAGCGTTGCTCCACTGCTGGAGGAAAGCCTTGCTACCGGAGTAAGTAGCCAGAAGAGCAGTAGGAGTCCATCCACCGAAAGATCCCATGGTCAGGATAAGACCGTTCTTACGGGCCTTCATGATAGGAGCGACAGTCTGGGTAACGCGGAGAGTACCAGTGCAGTTGATAGTGATGATGTTCTGGAGCTCCTCCTTGTCGGTCTCGAGGAAAGGAACGGGGATGCTGTGGCTCTGGCCGACGTTGTTGATAAGGATACCAATATCCAGACCGTAGATCAGCTCGCTGAGGCGCTCGTAGTCTTTATCGCTGTTCTTGGAGAAGTCCATGTCGAGAACCTTGATCTGAAGACCCTTTCCGGGGTACTTGGCCTGGATCTCGGTAGAGAGGGTTTCTAGCTTGGACAGAGTTCGGGAAACGAGGACGAGGTTGAAGCCCTTGGCAGCGAGCTGCAGAGCGTACTCCTTGCCGAGGCCATCAGAGGCACCGGTGATGACAGCCCAGGTACCAGGCTTTCCATACTTGCGCAGCTAATGACAGTTGTTAGTTTGGGGGAACTCAATTGAGACACAAGATGACTTACGTTGGTACCTCCGAGCACGAAAGCGCTGAGGACAAGCTGGAGGAAGCTCAAGATCTTGGAGCCCAGGAAGAGAGCACCAACACCAGCAAGACCCCACTGCAGAGGCTGCGGTACGTTTTCGAGAAATTCTGCGATGGCAGCCATTTTGAACGATGCGCAACAAGAAAGATAAAATTGTTGTGCAGAAGAGAGAAGAAGAAATGGACAGGGAAAAAAAGTGTCAATCACAAGGCAAAGCACCTCTTCTGCCCCTCGGCTCCTTGTCTTGGCTTAGGCTGGGCTCAATTGAATTTTAGGGACCAGTAGATTTGCTACCCCTGACCTGACGTTGTTGAGATGGTCCAAGCTTCTATCCCCGATGACAGGTCCGTCTCTCCCACCAAAAAACATACGTCCGACCTACGGACCCGGATTAATCGTCTTATACCAATTTCGTCCTTTATTTAATATCTACAACCACCGAGACTGCAATTGACGTTCTTCTCTTACTACTCAATCCGTTTATCATTCATCATGGACGCTCTCAAGCCTTTCCTCCCCGAAGCCAAGGGTGTTCTGCCCTACTACATGATCATCGTAAGACGCCCTGAACCCGCTCCCTCCAAGTAAGATGCTGACCACACAGCTCTCTATTATCTCCATAGGCAACTCACTGCAGGCGTACACCACCCTGCACTTTTCCCGACGAGTCTATAACGGTCGATTCATTCGCAACCCCAAGCTTCCCACCAAGACCAAGAACTTCGAACCCGAAGACCAGGCCAACAAGCTGGTTCCCGCTCAGAACGACCCCAAGGCCACCGACCAGTTGACTCCCCTCGCTGGTAGACTTTTCGGCACTTGGACTCTTATCACTTGCATTGTTCGATGCTACGCCGCTTACAACCTTCACATTGGTCCTGTCTACACCCTTGCTTACTGGACCTACATTGTTGCCTTTGGCCACTTTGCCAGTGAGCTTTTCATCTTCAAGTCCATGACTTTCGGTCTCCCTCAGTTCTTCCCCTTCTGCCTGGCTTCCACTTCTCTGATCTGGATGCCCCTTGTCCGCGACTACTACGTCCAGTACAACTAAACGGAGTGCCGTAGTGAAATCGTACGACGGGTTCGATGTAAAAAGGTACAGTGGGGACATTGCATGGGTTGAACATGATGACATAAAAGCATTTAATGGGTAGATATTGTATAAATTTTAATAGATCAAACGGATGGGCCAAACCTATAGATTCTTTCGGTAAAGCTCACCGCCGCAGTTCCTCAAGCGGGCTGCGGCTTGCTCAGGAGTGATATCACGCTGTGGCTCAGCCAAAAGTTCGTAACCGACGAGGAACTTCTTGACAGTAGCGGAGCGCAGCAGGGGTGGGTAAAAGTGCATGTGGAAATAAGCGCTCTCCAACTCTTCAGGTGTTCCATCGAGAGGTGCTTGGTGAAGACCAGAGCTGTAAGGGAAGCTGCACTCGAACAGGTTGTCGTATCTTCGGGTAACTTCTTGAATCGCCTCGGCAAACTGGAGTCGCTCCTCGGGCTTGAAGTCGAGAAGGGATTGGATGTGTCGCTTGGGGAGGACGAGGACCTCAAATGGCCAGACAGCCCACCAAGGGCAGACTATAACGAACGCATCGTTCTCCCAGACAACACGTTCTTGCTTTTCCAATTCCAGCTTGACATAATCGCCTAGAAGATGGCGACCGTCGTGCTGATCACGGTATTTGGCCATTTGAACAAGCTCCTTGCCTGGCTCCTCAGGCATGGTCGATGTGGTCCAGACTTGGCAGTGAGGATGGGGGTTAGAGCAACCCATGGCAGCGCCCTTGTTCTCAAAGATTTGCATATATCGGTATTGCTCCGAGGGGCTAGGGGCAGCGTCCTTGGGCATGGAGATAGAAAGCTGATCAGCCTCAGCCGCGCGAGGGTTTGATGGTGTCAAGTGGTTGGCGTAAATGCGTGTCCAGTGCTCAATGACAGGGACAATTTCCTCGGGAGTCATATCGGGAAGAGTGACATGGTGCTTGGGGGAGAAAGTAAGGACGTAGCACACGCCCTTGACACCCTGAGCCTGGAGAAGTAGAGATTCCAAGTCGTTGGAAGAGGCCTTGGCGTCATATTCGGGCTGCTCTTGCTTGACAGCGCTGTAGTCGTTCACAAAGGCAAAAGTCTTTTCATATTTCGGGTTGGAGTCACCAGCTGCTCGAGGGTTGCCGGGACACAAGTAACACTGAGATTGTCAGACGAAGGTCTCATGATGTGATGTCATGGGCGTACTTTGGGATCATATTCAGGAAGTTCAGTTGCGACAGCAGCCTCTTGCTGACCTCTGTAACATGTTAGATCATTTCTCATATAAGTTCATAAAAACGTACTGCCAAGGTCGCTTCGTGCGATGAGGTGACACAAGCAGCCATGAATCCGTGAGGGGATTATATCTGCGATGAGAGATATCGTCAAGAATTTGATCAGGCATGATGATGGTGGGGTAACAGTATGAGAAGTGATAGAGGGGTTGGAAATATCCAATTGACAATTTCAAGGTTGGAGAGACCTCAATTTATCACGGGCCAGGCTGAGTGAAGCGAACTAGCAAGATAAATAGCTCTTATAGCAAGTCTGGAATTCTGAATGGCGCGGATAACGGTTTTATTCTCGGCCGTGCTTTCGGGGGAGTCTACGGATGGAGAGTGGGCTGTATTCGCTGCAACAAGTTTCGGCTGTCAAGGAATGAGTCTGGTATTGTTATGAGAAGGCAGACACATCGGAACATTTTACATGGTAACGATAACATTCCTGGATTTAACCAACTTTGAGGTCTTCCATCATATTCACCATTCTGAGAGGAAAGTATTGAGTACAATGTAACACAAAATTCATCCCTCAAAGACATTCACTCCATTCTTCATCGTCACTTTGAGCTCTCAGTGATCAATGTGGGGATTAACCATGGGGATTGGCGTCGCTCGTTCATTGGCGGGGATATCCAAGAAAGTTGAGAGCTTCACGTGATCTCGGACAACCTGAATGTGGGGTCATGCTCAGTGACGACTGACTTCCCCGATTCGATACCCACAGCAAGTGCGCTTCAGCCCAGCTCAGACCAGCCCCAGAGTAGCTCAGGCAAGCGCCATAATCAACAACATCGCAACTTCCAAGCCCCTCGACCAATCAATCCATCACCAGTTTCATCAACCACGACCGCATTTCTACATCTTCCATCAGATTTCGCGTCGCGTAATACCCGTCAACAATTGCGCATCATCGAGAGCCCTCTTTTTCGTCTCTGACGCGCCCTGCGTGGCCTCCAGCCCGTTGCTACTCCTAGACAGGGGGGTAATTAACAACTCCCCGGCCCGACATCGCAACCGACGATATGGGTGTCATACGAAAGAAAACCATCTCAAGAGGGAGTGAGGGTGGTGTCAAATACGTTTGCGACGTCTGTTCATCAGATATTACATCCACTGTAGGTACTTTTGGCTGCTGCCTGATCATTGTTTGGAAACCTCGAAACGCGCTTCGGGGATATCCCGGCTAAACTTGATGGGTCGTCATGATGGAGTTGCTAATCATGTTGGTGGTTATATAGGTCCGCATTCGATGTGCCGACGCAGCCTGTAATGACTTCGATCTTTGTGTTTCGTGTTTCGCCAAAGGTGAATCTCGAAATGCTCACAACCCCGCGACGCACGCTTTTCGTGTAATCGAACAAAACTCATTCCCCATCTTCGACCGAGAATGGGGAGCCGACGAGGAACTGCTTCTCCTTGAGGGTGCAGAGATCTATGGTCTCGGTTCATGGGCAGACATTGCCGATCATATTGGTGGTTTCCGAGAGAAGGACGAAGTTCGCGACCACTACTTATCAACCTACGTCGACTCGCCTGCCTTCCCATTACCGAAAAGATGTAGCCCCCACGACTGCGAGCTAGCGAACGAGATTCCTCGGGAAGAATTCCAGGCTCGCAAGAAGCAAAGAATAGAGGAACGACGAGATGCAGCCAAGAATGCGCCAGCCTTACAACCCAAGACGAAACCGACAGCCAGTGTACCCAGTTGTCACGAGATTCAAGGATACATGCCTGGTCGTCTGGAGTTTGAGACGGAGTATGCGAACGAGGCTGAAGAAGCTGTTCAGCTGATGCAGTTTGATCCTGGTGATGGACTCAACCCCAGAACTGGCGAGCTTGAGCCTGAAATGGAACTCAAGCTTACAGTGATGGACATCTACAACGCGCGTCTGACACAACGTGTGGAGCGGAAGAAGGTCATCTTCGAACACAACCTGCTTGACTACAGGGAGAACACGAAACTAGAAAAGAAGCGCACAAAGGAAGAGAAGGATTTGTTACAAAAAGCCAAGCCATTCGCCCGAATGATGAACCGTCAGGATTTCGAAGAGCTAAACCAGGGTCTACTTGATGAGCTCAACCTAAGACAAGCCATTACGCAATTACAAGAGTGGAGGAACATGCGCATTGGGGACCTCCGAAGTGGTGAGAAGTATGAGTCAGAGAAGGCATCGCGGATTCAAAAGTCCATCCCCATGGGCTCCATGGATCGCGAGCGCCTGGCATCTGCTCAGCGGTCTAAGCAACCTCCTCCACCTGAGCCCGCAAGTGGAGCAGCTCTTTTAATCGCCCCAGAACTGCCGGCTCGAATGTTGCCTCCTGCCAACCCAGAGGTAAATGGAGAGACCAAGGCATTGACGAATGGTCACTCCGAGCAAACCAACGGTCAGACAAATGGTCAGGTCAATGGTGTCAACGGAGTCAATGGCCACGGTTCTGCTCCCAAACAAAGATACACGGCCCAGCCAATATCAGGTGTACAGCCCATGTCAATGACACAAGACACAGCCCCAGACTTGCATCTCCTGACACCAGAAGAGGCCAAACTGTGCGAAGTTATCAGACTACAGCCCAAGCCATACCTGATGATCAAAGAACAGATTTTCAAGGAGGCCATGAAGAGCAACGGCACACTCAAGAAGAAGCAAGCAAAGGAGATTTGCCGGCTGGATTCACAAAAGGGAGGGCGCATATTCGATTTCTTTATCAATTCGGGATGGGTGGGCAAAGCGTGATTCGTGTTTAAAAAAATACCCTTTCGAAGATGTGTTTGAACTGGCGCACAGCGTATATGGGGTTTGATGAATTTATTTGATCTGGTGCTGGGAGTCTGTACTTGTGGTTGTTATATAAGTAGATGCAAGAGATAATGTTACTCTGTTGGTCCAGTCATAAGTCCCTTGTGTGCAGTCCACGGCACCGACGAGCTGTACAAGGCCCGGAACATGAGGCCATATAGAAGAAAGCCATGGCAAGTGTTGTTAAATTCCGCAACATGGTTGGGGGTGATGTATGGCCTTGTCCCGGTCCTCCATGCTAAGATAGTCGAACAAATCTGCACCGTAGAGCAAAAGCTGTCAAACACCGATATCCAGACAACAAGAAAAGACAACAACTGCTAAACACCTTAGAACCAAAGTCCTTTTCCTCCCCTGACAAACAGAACAGTTCAGCTCCCACATCAAACCTCAGACCCACTCGGCGAAGTCCACGGACACACATCCCTCTCCTTAACGATCCCCAAGCGTTCTTTCTCCGCTTTGTCCGCCTCGACAAACTTGTTGAATCTCTTTTCAATTTTTTTGCTCACTTTTTTTTCTGCGTCGAACCGTTCCTCGAATTCGTCCTTTGCTTGCTGGTTGAGTTCTGCTTCCTTGGCACTCTCTCCGCTATGGAGACCGACGACTAGGAATACGACGCCGATGAGTACCAGGACGGCGAAGAGTATCACCTTGCTGGTGTAGCTCATGTTGAGGAATCCCATGGTGGCGGTTGGGCTGTTGATGTTAGAAAATGACTTTGGATAGGGATGTGTTACTTACTTGGTGGTAGTTGTAGATAGTTGAGATAGGGCCTTGGGAGTGGTGATGAGGGATGAAGGGCAGTCACTTGGGTAGTAGAGTGAGAGAAGACTTGAGTGGAGGACACTTGGTATTTTGGTTGTGGCAAAATCACTGCCTCAACATTTTGATTGGAAAGTTTAGGATATTATCAGAAAGTGTATTTTCCTCCCTCGTGATGACAAGTTCCAACAATCCTGGAAGAAGGTTCACACAATCCCAGGTATTTCCAGACATAATTCCATGCATTTCTAGACATAATCCCACGCAATTCCAGATATCATACCACCCGCAAAAAAGGAAACCTGGTGTCGAGGTGGTGTTCAGTTTTTCTCGTTCATGCTTGCCCCTGAACTTGGCCTTGACTTCGCTTCTTCGTCTGTTGTTAGAAAGCAATATCACGATGATAGTCTTGGATGTACTTGCCTTCTTCTTTGCTGAACCAACCTTCGATGGCGAGAATTGGGAAAGCCGCGAGGTGGAGAAAGCACCAGTTGATTGCATCTTTGGCCCTTTCTGGGATAGACGCCTTGTTGACAAAGATTCTGGAAGGCATTTTGGTAGTTGTTTGTGAGGAAGTAGTGGGTGGATGATAGTGAAAAGGGATGTAAGAACAGTCGAACTTTTTATGGCCCAACCAAAGTTGATTGACTTTGATCGAAGTTCAACGACCTCTGTAATGCCCTCTTCTTCCTTCTTACGCAGAATCCGCAGTTGCATTCTTTACCAAAGCGATGGGAATAAGAAGGAGAGTCGTTGGTCTTAGCATCATACACGAGAGCGATGACGGTTATAATAATGAGTAAGCCTACACCGCCAAAGATGAGGATCTGGTGCCAGGGCTTCGGTTCTCTCATCTTGAAGTGTAGATGTCTCCACAAAATAGGGGTACACGGATGATGGGGTTTGTTGTAGATTGCAATGGAAAGGCAAGGTGACTTTCCGCTGACTTTGGCAATATCTACAGCCAATGATTACATGCCGTATTTCATGAAGGGGGTTTATTCGTTTGGAAGGTAATTGAACGCATCTATCCATGTGATCATTCTGTAGAACTTAATTGTCGAAGAGAATTATCTTATAGGCAGGTAAGTTCCCCTCCTTGTTGAGGATCTCCACGTCCAATGATGACTTTCCGGATGGTACGAGGGGAGCAACTCAATTCTATAATCATTGGTAAACATTCTAGGGTGAACATTACCTTTCTCAAAGACGTGAACACCTATGGTGTCTCCCTTATGAACAGGTCAGTGGCTCATTATAGCGTGATCATTAGCATTGCTTAATATGAAGAGATGTAACCAAAACCCATAACTATTCGGACATATTGGACACACCCATGGGCATAAAAGTGTTCTCTTGAATCGTCTTCCCTTCTTCAACTATCACCAACCTCGACTCCTGACAAGCTATCCAAAAAGGCCCCCAACGCCAAAAGATTCCCGCCGGTGCCCAAGATGAAGACCTGGCAAATCTTCCTAATCGCCTTTTTCAGTATCCTTCTTCTAGCCGGCTGTCTTGCCATATGTGCCGGTGGAAAAAAGGGCCCGAAGCCGCTCCCGGATGAGTGAGTACTAACAAATCCCTTACAGTGAAGTGGTCTAACGCTTGCAGTCACCCTTGGCATCTTTCTCAGGATGAACGAATCCCAACCAAGACGAACAAATATCCACAACCACTGAGACCGAAACGACACCCGTCGACTGAGGACGATCCTGAGGATTCCACTGAGATGTTCAAGGAACTTAACAAGTTTAAGATGAAGAGGGATACCCCTCTCTATTGCCAGTGGTCGTCGAATCTTTCTACGGATTTGAACGACTAGCGCTGAAGCTTCAGGCTTGGATGGGGAGGTGAAGAATTTGGGGGTTTTATTCTGGCTATCCTAGACTTTAGACTTTCACTTCCTAGAACCGTACGTAATCAAGGTTTTTGTTGTAAATGTGCTGAGACCTTGATCCATCCCTTCAAAGCAAGACAAGACCCAAGTGATTCCCAGTTCCTCATGCCGATGCTGTTCATGTTTCGTTGGCCGTTGCATAGAACAACATCCAAGTGTGAACTGCTCGGAGCGGCGGTTAACTGCCTTATTCCTCGTACTCAGTCTCATCCTCGCCTTCGTCCTCGGGCTCTTCTTCGTCCCCATCCTTGTTTCTCAACTGGTTTTTGCTGGCAGTACAGGCGGCACAGAGTGCAGCGCCTATAATGGGTAGGCAAGGAACACATGCGAGTATTATTGTCTTTGTGCCCCAAAACGGCTCGTAAACCGCTTTTTCAACGTGATTGCCCACGGAGGGTCGCGCGGACGGCTTGACGACGGGGTTGACGGGGTTCATCGTGGTCGGAACCGGAGGTGGCTTGTCTTCCACATGCTTGTTGCATCCCCCGGGCTTCTTGCATGTTCCCCATATGTTGTGAGGACGAGGGACAGCAGATGGTAGAGCTGGCTTTGGGTACTGCATTTTGTCATCGTGGTTGACATACGGTTCATTGATGACAGTGCTTGGAACCTGAGGTGGGTTCATAGCCTTCCGATACTCCTCTCCGTAACCATGTACCGTCGGGTGATCATCATTGATTGGTTTATCTGCCGGGGGAGGGCGAGTTGGTCTGGTCGACCGGTCAGGCACAGGCCTGGGAGGCACAGCCCTCGGGGGAGGCACAAACCCCGGAGGAAGCACAACCTCGGGAGGAAGCACAACCCCTGGAGGCAGAGATCCTGGAGGCAGAGATCCTGGAGGTAGAGACCCAGGAGGAAGCTCCCCGGGAGGCAGAGACCGGCTGTCGAGACGAGGCGAGGCAGCTGATTGAGCTCGTTTCGGGTACCTCATCCTGTGCTCGTACTTTGCATCCGGGGCAGGGGCCGCATGATCATGTCCAGTTGAGTAGTGCGACATGGTGTTGTGGTTGTCCTTTTATAGGACGGGGCAGGTGAGGGATGAGAATAAAAGATGAGGAGATTATGATAGAGTAGAAAGACGAGGATGGGAACAGAATAAAGGGGACAGATCTTTATGTGCTTGGCTCAAAGCCCTAAGGCGTTTCTATGTTCTAATTAATATTGTCATTGGCATGGAATACTTTAAGAACAAGATGGATTGTCTCTCTTATTGGCTCGGTGCTGGTTTGAAGTCTGGTCATTCACGATGTATCTTGACTGCAGACTGCGTAGGTACGCCTCAGTTTACAACCTTCAACATCGAAGCAACCAGTGGTTAACAGAGAATTGGTCTCCAAGGTTCAGGGCGTCAAAATAAGTTATCCAAAGTGCATCTAATCTATCATAAGGTGGTCGATCACTTATATTATCATCGGCCAATTCTTCTGACACTCTGGCAGCAATCCAGCAGCTGATCTCCAAAGTCGTTGCTGGCCACCGAGGGACATTCTCAAAGCTACATTGCAACTGAAGCCATCCAAACCCACCCCTTCTCTAAGCATGATAACATTTTTCCGAACCCTTGGAAGCAGTTTCTTACTCCCCTTCGGACAAGATAAATTTCTTATTGAAGCACTTCTTGTTACATTTCTTGCAGTGCCCTTTACATCCGGGGATGCCATAGTAGTCGGTGCACGTAGCCCTACAGATATCACATTGTCCGTTACAAAGCCTTTGCCTCTCCTTCTCTGCCTCTTTTGCCCACCATGCGACCTTCGCCTCCTCATGCTGAGCGTACGCTTCGACACGCGATCGGGTCTTGGCTCCAGGGTCGGAAACGCCGAGAGAGGCCATTCCAATGATCAAGGCTAAGCCGACAACGACATAGATGATGATGGCCCATGTCGAAGTCCAGAAACTGCCGCCCATTTTGACGGTTGTGGAGAGATTGACGGATAAGTTTGGTTGTAATAGAGCTATTCATGGTTAGTATTAAATATGGAGAGATTGAGGCTCAAGATACGTACGAAAAGGGGTTCTGCAGTCGCAGTTAAAGTGCGTTGTGTAGCCTTACTTGGAGGTGAGGCTAGATAATAACGATGCCAAGGGCTGTGTTTTTATCCCTCCAACTTCTAAGAGGGAACGAAGCTGAATGGAATGGAAGTCCAACATCTTGACACTATAGCCATCGCCATCGATATGCAACCAGGTATGATCACATCTTAGTAAGGGAACCCTAATTTTGTTGAGATCATGGTCTTATGATGGGATCAGAGGCTTCTTTAAGTGTTCTATACTGGTGGACAGCAGTTATCCTTGTAACTCAAGACCAGCTGTGAGTGAGACTTTGGCGTACTCATTGGGCGGGCGAAGAGCATATTTAGAGAGTTGAATGAGAGGATCGCCATGTCGGCCATCCTTCCACGCAGGGAAAAGGGGGCCACTCACAGACAGTACTCCAGGGCAAATTAGCCAGACAAATGGCAAGGAACTCGGCGACTCAGTCAACAGGCATAAAGCGAACGGAGACAATCCCCTCTCCAACCTCCTGAAATGTGTGAGTTTACTGTCCTATCTGATCGATAAGTCAAATCCTCTGCCACCGAAGTAACGTGTCAAGGCATAATGACAACTCAGCGACAAAGTTATATCATAGACGCGTCTCGATATCTTGTCTCGTTGCGCCTCGGAAGCTTTTTCATCCCCTCATTCGCTGTCCTCTCGGTAACAGAAAACCTTGACAACAAAGGTACCCAATGACAAACCAAGCAATTATGTCTGTGATGTTTATTATTTATTCATCTTCCCAACCATGTGCTTTTTGTTGTCCTCGAAGACTTGTTCTTCTTCCTTTGGATGAAGTGCGGATTTGAACAACAGGTGTGTAGTGAGAGCCTTGTTCCTTGGCCATCATCTCTAACTTCCTTGCTCAACTACAGAGCTGAGTTCATCATGGCTCCTCTACCTGCAGGTCGGGACAAGATCCCTGCCCACGACACTCTTTTCACCCGCGACACGCTGCCAGAGGAATACGATGCACAATATGAGAAGACTTATCACGAGGACTCAGAGCTTCTTTCTACTAGCAAGCGCGGACTGAATCCGCTCTCGCCTGAAAGTCTTTCAAACTGGGCCTATGATCAACTTCGTGGTCCTTATGACAACCAGCCTCCTCCACCAGGTCAACCCCCTGACTATTGGAAGCATCGCCGACCTGCTCTTATCTATATTCCTGACCACCCGCCGACTCATCCACCGGCTCGACAACCTCCTTCTTCCTATGATCCTGGCTACCCAGAAAATCCTGCTTATGGTCGTGACAACCAGCCGCCGCGACCTGCTCCTGGTTACGATCCTGGGTATAGCCGTGATAACCTACCGCCACGACCTGCTCCTCATTACGATCCTGGGTATGGCCGTGGCCAGCTGCCGCCACGACCTCCTCCTCCTTATGAGCCTGGGCACCCACCAGCTCAGCAGATGCCCGCGATACACGATCCCCACGTCGACCAAACCCCTGGCCACGTTCCGCCTAAGCCAGCGGCTCCTTCGCTCGCAGAGAAGGCAGGGGGCGTCCACAACATGGTTTATATTGGTGGGGTTATAGGTGCTGTTGTGATTATTGCTGGTTTAATCTTGATCCTTAAGACGTGGATGGAGAAGAGGAAGGAGAAGAAGGAAGCAGAGGGCGGCGGTGATGGTGGTGGTGGTGATAATTAGACGCCTTTGTCGGTGAGTATCTACAAGTCTTGACACTGGGTCACTTGCTGATAGCGACAGTTCTGCGATAGTGTTGGGAATGTTTTGAGAATTTTATCATTTGGACTGTAATTTGCATGACTCGTTGATTGAGACAGGATATCTTTCAGTACCGACACTCCTTCCTCAAGCGCTATTCTATAAGCCCATAGCGACACTTCTATGGCTTAATAAACCCTCTTTCTAATAATTCTCCCAGAGATCCTTAACGTACCCCTCGGTCAACCTCTCATCCTCCCCATAAATCTCCTGCCACCCCGTAAACCCTCTATCCAGGACATAAACATCCTGCTCCTTAGCCTCCTCCCCCATAGACCTCAATAAACCATCCCTCTCACGAAGATACTTGAGCGCCGCACTAGGACCACGCTGTTGACTCAAAGCACAGTGGAACACCACCGTCTTCTTATCTTTGAGGCGACGCACGAGCGTCGGCAACATAGCCTCCAAAGTATGAGCGGGAATATTTGTGCAGCCCTTGATATGACCGCCAATGTAATCTTGACACATCAGCTTGTGTGTAAAGTTCAATTTGGTGGTGAACTTACCATTATCACGAACGTCAATCACTGCAAAGGTTGGGTCGGTGGCGTTGACTTCCTCGAGGATTTTCTCTGAGAGGGATTTTGCGGATAACCGCTTGAGTGAGGCGATTGTTGTCATTGTGCGAACGTGTGAGAATAGTGCCCTTCTGGAAATGTGCATGTGTGATGAGTGAGGGTGCAAGTAAAGATGAGGCTCTGTCAAGGTTGGAATGCGTGGAGTCTAAATTTAGTGCTGTGCTTGGCGGAGTTTACCCCACGTGCATGGGTGACACTTTGGTGGGGGATCTTGTGAGGGAAAGAAGATTTGAGATAGGAGCAGATGACTCGAATAAATATTTTTTCTAATCTGGATGATGTTAATTATTCTTGAGGACCGGGAGATTACTACTATGTATGTATCATGTAGGCAATTCAGTGCAGACGTTCACTGTGAGCAAGTGTCGGGGTATAAGTAGAATTGGCGGCCGAGAACATCAGAGACGAAATAATTTGGTCAGCTTTTGCAAGCACTTATGCTCTTTTATTTTAGCTAGCTGCGAACAGGAAGGCTTTCATATATCTCTAGCTTGTTTCTCATAGATATTGCCGTGTTGCGTCCTCCAGCGTAAATCCACCGTGATGCTGTATTAAACTTCAAGACATCACCTTCTGCCCAAGGCCACCGACTCAGCATTTGACTCGACGATGGATGCCTCATCCTCCAGGTTCCCAGGATTTATACTTTCTTCAAGACAACCAAGGCAAGGTTATATATCCGGTTAACACTATACCCAGTGTCCAACAGAGGACACCGGCCAGAACAACTTACAAAGCGGTTCGACGTACATACATCCAAACCTTAACCAAGAACCACCACGTTCGAAATCACAAAATTACAAAAAACATACACAGCACTTACATAATCACGGCTTCTGTCCACGAGATGGCCAACATGATTCTCCACACTGGATAACTCAGCTTCTGTCTATGAGACGGCCAACATGATTCCCCATACTGGATAAAATAATCAGCTTCTGTCTCGTGACGGCCGAAAAATAAAAACATATTCGAACCTTAACACCGACCCTCCTCCTGAACTTGCTAACCTTCTGTCATTAATTCGTCAAAATGACAAACCTTCTTAGAGCATTCTTTTTGTCTGATGCTGTAAATCGATGTACAAATGCTACCCTGAAGATGATCCCTGTCTAATGACGCACTAACGACTGGGGCAATCACAACCTGCCCGTGAATCGCTCCTACCCGCTTTAATTAACAAACAATCTTGTGTTATTCTAGTCTCTTCTTTCCTTTATCCATTCACCGATTGTGTATTTGTTATGATTATCTCTGCCAAGCAAACCCTTCGTTTCGCTAGTACTACAACCAATTTTCTGCGACCGCTCTCTACTTCTTCAATTCGCACTCCAACATTTACCCCGCGACAACATCGCTTTTATTCTAAAAAGATGGGCTCGCAACCAGAAAAGAATGGACTCACCTCGGAGGAAATAGTCGCGGATCTTGGATTTACACCTATGATCAAGGTCGAGGACCCTTGGACCGTTGACAAGGTCGTCAAGGAGATTCCTGGCGGTGCGCCTCAGGAGGAGGCTTCGTCACCGCTTCCTTTTTTCCACATGCTTGAACGACTCAAGACGACCAAGCGCGAAGGATGGAGAAGATTCGGCATTGACAGGTAAGAACACTCATTCAATCTACGGGTAGAGGAATACTGACATATTGCAGGGGAGAGTCTATCGCCGACCACATGTATCGCATGTCTCTAATCTCCATGTTCGCACCACCCACCCTCGCCCCCAAACTCGACCTCGCAAAATGCATGAAAATGTGTCTCATCCACGACATGGCCGAACTCCTAGTCGGCGACATCACCCCCGTTGACGGCGTCCCCAAGCCCGAAAAGAGCCGTCGCGAGTCCGAAACAATGGACTTCCTCACCAAGAACCTCCTCCGCAACGTTCACGGCGGCACAACAGGCGAAGACATAAAAGCTATCTGGCAAGAGTACGAAGACTCTGAGACATTGGACAGCCACTTTGTGCACGATGTGGACAAGATGGAGCTTTTGCTGCAGATGGTTGAGTATGAGAAGCGTGGAGAGGGAAGGGTTGATTTGGGAGAGTTTGCTTATGTCGCTACGAGGATGCATTTGGAGGAGATGAAGGCTTGGGGTCAGGATGTTTTGAGGGAGCGGGAGGCTTTTTGGGGAGAGAAGAAGCATGTTCATGGTGAGAAGGGGGAGACTGGGGGTGTTACTGCTGAGAGAAAGGGTCAGCAGGACAATTACTACAACAAGGCTTGAGGGGTGTTTCATGGGAAGAGCTGGATGAATGATACCAATGATGGCATGGCGTATGGGATAGACGAATGCATGGGATGGGGGTTTAGATGGTGGCCACATAGACGTTAGAGGGATGAGCAATGATTAACGACATGCGAGCATACACTGAATTATCGCAAGACTTTCTTTCTTGTATTCTTTTATTGAAGCAACCATGCATCTTAACATTAGAGTAAATAAACAACCCGCCCGCCATTATCGCTCCACACCCCCAGACACCAAACTTTTATTCTTTTTCATTCATCATTCATCGCTCATCAACTTGCATTTACTGCTCGTTAGGTCCCTTGATAAGAACCTTGATCGCCTCTCCCTCCTTGACCTTCTTAAATGCCTCCTCAGCCTGCTTAAAGTCCACAACACCAGTAATCAGCTTCTTGACATCGACCTTGCCAGTAGCGACAAGCTCAACGGCAAGAGGATAATCGCCAGCGCCGTATCGGAATGATCCGCTTGCTGTAGCCTCCTTGATGCAGAATGCCATGATGGGGAAAGTAATGTCGGCCTTGCCCATACCGCCCTGGACGTAAGAACCTCCGTTCTTGAGAACGTGGATAGAGGCTTGGATGGAAGGCTCAGCACCGGATGCATCGATGACTACATCCGCTCCGTCAGGCAGACCAGCCAGGTCACAGATGTTCTTGGCATTCTCCTCAGGCGCAATGCGCTGAGAGGCATAAGTGTGCGTGGAAGCAAAGTCCTTTGCAAAGTCAAGCTTGCTCTGGACAATATCCACACTGACGATCTTGGAAGCACCGTACGCCTTTGCGACGGCCGCGCAGAGAAGACCAACAGGTCCAGCGCCCATGACAACGACGGAATCACCGGGCTTGACGCGCGCCTGCTTAACGATATGCACAGCGACAGCGAGCGGCTCAATCAGCGCACCCTCCTGAAGCGAAACATTCTCAGGCAACTTAAAGCAAAAGTCCGCAGGCGCAGACCAGAAACCGGTAAGAGTACCATGGTAAGGCGGCGTAGCGGCAAAGACCATATCAGGGCAAAGATTGTACTTGCCGGCGAGACAGTTACCGCATCGTCTGCAGGGGTAACCGGGTTCAAGAGCGACACGGTCTCCGACCTTGAGGTTCTTTACTTTGGAGCCAATCTCTACGATTGTGCCGGCGGATTCGTGGCCGAGAACCATGGGGTCTTCGACGACGAATTTGCCGATTGAGCCGTGGACCCAGTAGTGGACGTCTGAGCCGCAGATGCCGGTGTAGTTTACGGCGACGAGGACATCGTGGGGGGATTCGAGGGTTGGTTTGGGACGTTCGGCGAAGGAGACGTCGCCTGGTTTGTTGAGGATGAAGGACAGGTTCTGGGGGTGGTTAGTATAGACGTCATGAGGGGCCATGATGGCGGGGTAGAAGCTGAAGACATACGCTGGACATGTTGACTGTGGTTTGCTGTAGTTTGTTGTAGAGGTGAGAAAGGGTAGATGATGGAAGAGGAGAGAGGAGATGATTAAGTAGGTAGTCGTCACTCGTTGCTCAATGTGGGATGTCCGTCTCTCTTATATGGATCTGATCTGATCACCCCAGTAGTGTCAGTGTCGCAATGTGGAGTTTATGATAACAATTGTTCGCCGCAGGCCTTCAATCGCAACAAAAATAATCCTTTCGATGAGAATAGCCTGAAGTTATCTTAAGTTATTCTTCTATCTGGTGATAAAGAGAGGACATGTGTACTTGATATACCCACGGATGAACTGACGAGCATCACATGGCCATTCTCAATTTTTCTCCTCATGTCCAATGGCTGTGCTACGGTATCTGCCATCATGGCATTGTAGCTCTAGCTACACCCCCACGCAGCCTCAGCTTTCGTGCCTCGTCTTTACCCTCACCAATCATGAAGCCATGATATTCCAAGCTCATACGCTAGAGACCCGTCATGATGGGAGCGCTTTTCGATGGACTTGTCAATTTAGCCGGTCCAATCTTCACCGACGGATTCCACTCCACTTGACCAACCCACATGTAATTGGGGCGGTTAAATGCATCCGGGAGAAGCCACCAAGAGGTGAGGATAGTTGTTGTTTTACGTATTGTCTTCATGATAATAATTGTTGGATAGACTGCAATTGAAGCTTGGTGCTGCGGATGATATGAGGGAATTGGGGGATCATCACTCAGATCATGAACCAACTTATTCGTTCGGCACAATCCCCGAGGTATATAGCTTACAAGGACCTCCTTCCGAGCGCCGGCTACCGGTTGACAGCCGGTGGTCACTTGACCATCTCGTCTGACATGCAGTCTCGGGGAGAACACGACCTAAATGGAGCATTCAGATTGCAATCTAGACTTTGCTCTACCGGCATCAGCTTGTGTGTTTTTGTTCCTGCAGCGGGTATTGCTTAGCTCCAATTGAGTCGGACGGGGCGGAGATGCGGCTTTGGGAATAGCGTCCGGTGATGGGGCCGGGGCGGAGCGGGGACAGACTCCGGGACGAGTAGGCGGGATCCTGGCCTCCCGGAGCTGTTCTTAAAGTACTTTGTATATGGCCAAAACATAAGGTGAAGAATACAATTGGTAGTGTGATATCGAAGGTGAAAAAGTGCGACATGGCAGTAGGTAAGCATATCACAGAGCTTCACGTCAATATAAATATAGAAAATCCTTATTCGCTATTCCTAATTACATACGCCATTTCCTCTAGTTAAGGTTATAGTGCTCCTCCTGGTGACTAATAGAAGAATGTCTCTTGGTCGAACTCTCATGAGGATGATCGTGCTCAATGCTGGGCTCACCAAGGTGCGCCCTTAAAGCTGATGGAGGTGCACGAGCAGCATCGAAGTGACGGTGGTGCATATCCTTTTGGTATGAAGGGGTGTCACTACAAAGAAAGTGTTAGCTGTGAGGGATGCCATGGGATTGAGGTTGTACGTACAAGGTAGGCTTGGATTGTGAAGTAGAGGTAGAAGAAGAAGAAGAGGTAAATGTCTCAGGAACTCCAGGAACGTTCTCAACCAAAGACCTGACCCGCTGAGTTCGGCCACCCTCGTTGTGCTGTGTCTGGTTGCTAGACTCTAGGCCAGAAGTACGGTTGGAATTGTACTCATTGCTGGTTGACTCCAGACCAGCGTTGCGGTTGAACTCGGACTCAAGACCGGTGTTACGGTTTGTAGAGCCGAATTCACGCTGGTTGGAGCTGTTCTCTGTTACATCGTTGTAGGAGTTTGAGTTGAGGGAAGAGCCAGGGTTGAAGGAGGCATTGTTGGTGTTGGAACCAAAAGTGTTAGTGTTGGAGTTGTAGGACTCGCTGTTCTCGGTGTTGGAGGGGACGAGAGTCTCCTTAATCTTTCCCAAGAGATCAGAGGCCATTTTGAAGGTATTTGATGTAGTAGAGTGTAGTCGGTGTAAATAGTGTAGTAGTCTTTGGTGTAAGTGGTATTGGTCTGGAAGGATTCTTGAGATGCGAAACCCTCCCTTTTATACTCCATCAAACCGCCTCCCAAAACCACTTCCATCATTCTTCCATAACTATTAACCAAATGTCTCGCCATCAAATTCCCCCAATGAAACCCTCCTATTCGACCTCGTCGTCCCCTGCGTCATGAGAAACGAGCCATGACGTCGAGTGATCGGCAGAGCTTGTGATAAGCATATTTTAAACCTAAAATTAGTGTTCCCTGTTCCTGGAATGATCTAATGATTCCGATGGTTCTGGCCAAGATCTTCTACTCTAAGGTAGGCATAGCCGCAATTGTTCGGTGATTATTGCGCGATTAAGGGTACCCTGGTTTAAAGACATCATCGCATGGCTTCATTGGTGCCGAGGATGGAAATGCCAAGATTGAGACTCCGAGGAACGTTTTAGTGCAGGTGAATGTGAGGATTACGTTGTTGCGGATGTTTCGGTCGGTGTCTTGGTTTGAGGTTGTTAGATCTTGTGCTACGAATAATAAGCTTAGATCTGGTGGCACGTAAGCCTTGCTGAGATCGACCGTGATGGTTGCGTGCTTGAAGGTTGTCAAATCACATGCAATCACGCAAGCGCCATCAACTAAGCAACAAACCTGTTTTCAACTAGATAACATAATTTCTGTCTCTCTATCATTCATGCCTTGATTACCGCTTCATCACCATCCAAAGCCCAACTCCCAAAACACCCACCGCCCCAATCCACGGCAAGACAACCTTCGCAGCCCCAACCGCATTCCTCTGAACCTTCGCCTTGATCATCCTCTTCAACTCCGCCTGTTCATTAACCCAAGGAAACTCCACCTCTGGCACGTCCTTCCCCAGAAACTCACAAATAGGCTCCCAGCCCTGTCCCATGCGATACTCCAACAATTGGCCCTCAGGCACCATCTCTCTAATCACGCGATGATGTCGCTCCCAAGTCTCGCGCCCGTTTGCGCGTGCTTCGTCCACGTTCTTCGCTTGGAAGAGACCGAGCATCTGTTTACGCGCTGAACGACCTGCTGATGAACCAAGAATTGGTTCTAGGAAGTTGATGCTGAAGTTGGCCATGCCGTTCCAGAGCATTAGAAGGACGCCTTGGTCAATGCTTTTGAACCAGGGTTCGTAGTCGCGAATTGCCACGATGACTTTTGCATCGGGATACGCCTTGATCAATTGCGGTGCAAAGACAGAAGCTACATCTGTAGTGCCTTCACAATGACCGAAAAGCTCATCCCACTGCTCGCGCGTAAACGGCTTGCCTGTGTAAGAAGGCAAATTAGGAAAGGACGCATCGCATGCGCGTTCGAGAATGTCCCAATCTTGTGGTCTGTCGATTGCTTGGGTGGCATGGTAGACATTTTTGTAGCCCAGGATTGTGAGGGCTTCGCACATTGAGGCAGAGCCTGTGCGGGGGAGGCCTAGCGAGAGGACCTTCATGTCTCTCTTTTCTCTGGATGCTGAGTTTGCCATTTTGATGATTTGATCGAGGTGAGTGTAGAGTGGTAGATGGGAATGTTATGGTGTTGAGATGCGGTTGAGTGTAAGCCCTAGTTAAGGTACGGTCAGACTGTCGATCGCACCTGCATCTGTGGAACACGAATGCGAGGCTGTCAGATTCACGTCGCAATGGACGTTAGGCACACATCACGGTTATACAAATCTGCTGCAACAGTGACTTCGGAACATTCCTGCATTGCAACAATTATTGAGTGATTAAATGCGAAGTTGACCCGGCTGTGGTAGTACTATGTTGCCAGACTACAACGGTCAATCCTATATCCGTAGATCTTTGCTATTCATACGAATGCTTCATGCAGGCAATATCGGCTTGTCACAACTTCAAACTATACTGGTAGAGCGATTCATACACAGCAAAATAGCTAAGTCAGGACAAAAGCCAAGACCAGCGACCACGACTGTATACAACAACCCTAGACATCCGGCTCTCCCGATATCTTGTTTTACTTCAACGCCAGACGTCAATCGATCGGCTGTATCCGTACAGTATCCCATATGTCAAGACACCATCCGATTGGCACTCTCGCCAAATCTCCTCGGAACACTCAACACTGCCACTCATATAACGTCACAAAGTAAGAGTCAAGATTGTTCATGTTTATAACATTTAACTTCATTATTAAGGAACTACTCCTCTTATACTAGTAGATAAAATCCCAAGGGAACTGGTATATCCATCCATCCATTCGTTCATAAACCCTTTCTTTCATCCTCCTCGGCCAACGGTATCTTTGTGGGGTCCTCCATCGGTAGAGAGTATCACGTTCCAGTGAAACTCAAGTTCATTTCTCCTTCTCTTCCACCTTGTGGTAACCCTTCCACTTTTCGTTGGCACATCGCGTTTCAGCGAGGTGCATCTTTCGCGTGGCCGTTGAGCTGCTTCTCTTTTTTTCGTTCCCCCTCTTTCTATCTACTGGATATAGCATCGTAGTGTATAAACTTTATGTTCATTCAAATCATTTACGCCTTCTTCTCGTTGTGGGCGTCAGCGTTGGGGCGCTGGGTAGCGTTGCCAACCTTCTCAGCATCGTGGCGGACGCTGGCCTCGCTGGAGTCAGGAGTCATGTACTCGCCGAAAGTGCGCTGCTCGAGATCCATATCCTTCCAGTCAGTGCCCTGGGACTTGCGAGCCTGGCGACGGAAGAAGACACGCTTGGCGAACTTCCAGGCCTCGATACCACTGAAGAAGAGGGCGGCGGCGATGAAGACAATGCCCCACTCCCAGGTAATACCCTTGTGCTTGAAGACGGTGTCGCTGATGACGGGGATATACTGGATAGGGAAGAGGGTGACGACACCGAGGATAATGGCCCAGAAGAGGAACTGGTTGCGCCAGATGTCGTGCATCCACTGAGTGAAGTAGAGCTTGGAGCCGGGCTGCATGCGGAAGAAAGATCGTCGCTTGTCAATCATCTCCCAGGCAAGGAAGAGGGAGAACCAGGTAAGACAAGCAAAGGTGGTGGCACGAGCCTTGAACACGGTCTCACAGCTGTCACTGTATCGGTCGTTGCATTCGGTACCGAGGTTACCATCGCCAAAGGCGTACATGCGGAGGACGAAAGTGCTCAGGCAAAGGGCAGCGATCCAAATACCATAGACGGTCGTGTCGACAAGAAACTCGGCGGAGAAAACACCAGTCTTGAGAGAGACGGGGGGTCGTTCCATAATACCAGCGACGGCACGCTCGAAACCGAGACCCATGTCAGGAAGACCAGAGGTAGCCATGATGATCCACATGATCTGGACGGGGGCGATAGGGAAGACGGAGAGACCAGAGTCATCCTTGAAGACAAGACCGACAAGCAAAACAATAGCCTGGGCGACGTTGGTGGCGAGCACGTGGAGAATGAACTTCTGGATGTTGTCGAAGATACGGCGACCTTCCTCGATAGCGGCGACGATAGAAGCGAAGTTGTCGTCACTGAGAACAATATCGGAAGCATCCTTGGCGACATCGGAACCGGCTTGACCCATGGCAATACCAACATCAGCACGGCGGAGAGAGGGAGAGTCGTTAACACCATCACCAGTCTGTCACGAGTTAGTCGAATGCATCAAAGGAAGAGAGAGAAAAGAACATACCATAGCAGCGAACTTCTTACGGCGGTGAAGAGCTTCAATCATGCGGACCTTGGTCTGAGGAGCACATCGGGCGATGACAAGAGGGAGGAAAGGAAGCTGGTCGACCTCGTCGTCGGTAAGACCATCGAAGGTGGTAGCAGTCATAACCATGGTAGCGACAGTGTCCTCAGCAACCATATCCATGCGGCTGGGGAGGATACCGACCTCAATAGCAATAGCCTTGGCGGTTTCGGGGTGGTCACCAGTAAGCATGTGGACGGAGATACCAGCCTGGTGGCAAGCACGGACGGCAGGAGCAGACTCAAGACGGGGAGGATCGTAAAGACCAACAAGACCACGGAAGACGAGATCACACTCAACAGTAGTACGGTCAACCTCGTCACCCTTCTTCATGTCGACAGAGTAGGGTTTGGAAGCAAGAGCAAGGACACGAAGACCCATACCGGCGAAAGACTCCATGTTGCGGAGGATCTCCTCCTTGAACTCCTCGGTCATGGGGACCTGCTCCTCGTTGTCCTCAGGGCAGTAAGTAGTACAAGCACCAATGACACGTTCGACGGCACCCTTGGTGAAGGCAAAGAGTTGGCTGGATCGGTTATCCTTCATAATGACAGACATGCGCTTGACATCAGAGTCGAAAGGAAGCTCGGCGATCTCACTGTACTGGTTGGCACCATCGTGGCTGGTGAGCTTGAGACGGTTCCAGTCGAAGCGAGAGGCAAGGACCTGGATAGCAATTTCGGTAGGGTCACCACGGGCGTGCCATTCACCGTTCTTCTCGTTGACGGTGGCAAGGTTGGCAAGAGAAGCAACTTCGAGGAACTTGGTAAGACCGGACTTGCTCTGGGAGAGGAGCTCACTGATGGGAGAAACGACACCACACTCATCACCGCCGGCCTTGAGGGGAAGCTGGTGAGGCTGCTTGCGGGACCAGCGAAGTTCACCAATGGTGGGGTTGTTGGCCTCGGTAGCGTTCTCGATAAGGTAGGTTCCCATTCCAGGAGTCCAGGCACCACGAGCAACCATCTTACCTTGGGTAAGAGTACCAGTCTTGTCGGAGCAAATATCGGTAACAGCACCAAGGGCCTCAAGAGCCTTGAGGTTTCGAACAATGACATTACGCTCAACCATACGCTTAGTTCCGGCAGCCATGGTGATAGTCAAGACGACGACCAAACTGGCAGGAATCATAGACAGACCAGTAGCAACGGCATAGATGATAACCTGTTGGGAGGCGTTGAAGTTGTTGGCGGCAAGGACGATGATAGCACAGATAACAGCGGTACCAAAGAGGTAGATTGCCAGTCGGGACAGCTTCTTCTGGAGAGGTGTGCCGACGTTGACACCGAGGAAACGGCCAATAGCGTCGGTAGTGGTGAGAGTGTAGGCTTCGAGGTATCGGTGAGGCTTAGCAGAACCGTCAGGCTTACGCTTGACAGGACGGACCTTGCTGTCCTTCTTTCGGAGGGCGGCAGCGATAGCACCAATCTCAGTGGAAGTAGCAGTAGCAAAGACAATACCCTTGGCGCGACCCTTGGTAACGGTGGAGGAGCTGTAGGCAACGTTGATACGATCACCAGGTCCGCAGTTGTCCTCGAAAACCTCATCCTCGTTCTTTCGAACGGGAAGAGACTCACCAGTCAACATAGCCTCATCAGTCTCAAAGTTAACCGCCTCAATCAGTCTAGCACGTATTAGTAAGAATGACCCAGTATAAAACAAGCATAAGTTTAAACTCACCGGACATCAGCAGGGATGGTGTCTCCGGTCTTGATTTCCACAAGATCACCGGGGACGACCTCGACGGAAGGAATAACCTTGGCGTCTCCATCACGGACAACACTAGCGGTGGGAGAAGACATGTTTCGGAGCGAATCCATAGTCTTCTCGGCAGAGTATTCCTGGAAGAAACCGACGGTGACGTTGAGACCAATGATGAAGGCGACGACACCGCCTTCAATCCAAGACTTGATACCGAAAGAAACGGCCATGGCAAGAATAAGCACCTTGGCAGACGTCAGTATACGACCACATATTGAGGGTAATGATTAGAGTAATCATGGGAACGGCGGGATGCCCAATCGGGTGAAATGCATATGTGGGATAGGTTGAAGATGGGAAGAGGTAAAATAGTTCCAGCCATTGAAAATATGCTTAAACCATGACGTTGAAAGTGTGTGTGGGGGCGCGCCCAATGGCTAGAAGGGAAAGGAAAAGACCGTCAAAAAACTTACCAATGTCATGGCGTTTGCGACCTGGGCAATGATGATCTTGAGGGGCTGAACACCATCGGCGTCACCAAGATCGTTGTTGCCGAACTTTTCATGTCGAGCTTTGGCTTCAGCAGATGTGAGACCGTGCATGGTATCAGTCTGAAGCTCCTGGACAACCTGATCAAAAGTCAAGGCGTGAGCTGGGCGGCTCATGGGCTCGTTGCTCTGACCCGAGACATGGTTGTCAACGGCGGCATCCTGCGCTTTGCTGTTACCCATGGTTGAGAGTCGAAGCCAGCTGGCGCCAGCTTGATGTGTGTTGTTTTCGGTGGTGATTGGGAGGGGGGTCGACTCGAGAGGGTGAATTAGATTGTTTGTTCCATGCGCCTATGTCTGGGGGATTCCTGTAAGGGATGTATTTGCAGGAAGGCCTTTCGTCTGGCGTAGGGTATTTGAAGATCAAGAGAGAGATCTTTGAGGAGAAAGGTTTCCAAAGATTCTGGACATGATGCGGGGAATGGGGAAGTCTTATAGACGTCTCATCTCAATCTCGAGAGAGCCGGTTCAATGCTTATCTCGTGTTCTCAAAGTCTTGGCTCAAGTCACCATCGGGGTCAGGGAGTGTATAGTGTATGGTTCCATCACCCATACTGGAGTAAACCCCACAATGCCAAGCATGTTCCCAATTTTTCCTTCTCTGCTGCTTTCTGTTCCAAAGGCGGGGGGTCTGGATTTGGGAGCGATGGTCTTGGCTGTAAGACCAAATCTTGGTTGTTGTTATTGTTGAGAAAGCCCCCAGAGTTCCTGCTAGACACTAACAACCACCGGGCTTGGCCGAGCGACCCCGGTGGATGGCCGCCGGGGGCCCATAACTTGATAAAAGCTGATTGGTTGGGTCAGGACCGTACAGAACGGTGTTTTTACTGCTGGACGGCGCTGTAGAGTCGGGGGGACAAAAGACTTCGCACGTCATTTGGGGACTGGGCAGCAAGTGTGACGCGGCGTGGCGGGTTCGGTCTCAATTGGCCTCTCTTAGTGGACGGCGGAGGGCTTGGCAGAGGCTTGGTATTCTTGGGAGACCAGGATGAAGGCCTCACCAGAGTCATTGCTTGCTGCTGGGAACCACTGAACCCGAACTCGAGCCTTGGAAGAGGAGACCGCATGGATCAAAACAGCGGTCATGAGAGGATATCGTCAGTGCTGGTCTGGGGTTTGGGGTTAGATTTGGGGTGAACGGGTCAAGACAAACTCAAAGCCTTGCTTGAAGCCTTGTTCAGCCATCACCTGGTGAGGCTCTCGTGAGGCTCAAGGCTGTCCATGGTGGAGCAGTCTGTATTTTTCTGCAACCGAGCTCAGTGAAGTGCAGCACGGCGCACTGGCCCCCATAAAATGAACCGACGTTAGACGAGGCGTTGTTTGGTATGGATGATGGCTGCTGGTATGAGAGAGTGAAAGCCAAACAAAGCCACCCCTCCCCCTTCTGTTCCATGACACACACCATTTGTCGCTCTACCTTTTCGGTAATTGTCTTGTCGACGAGGGAAGGGTTAGCAAGATTGGCATGTCTGGGCATACATAATTTCTGTTGACCAGGTCGTCACGTCATTGGGTCTATACAGTATCGTCTGTGTCGCTACTCGCTAGTCTGTTTGTTCTTTGCTGACCATGGCCATGCTTGCCATGCCATGGCATGAGGCTTGTTTTTTTTTTCCTGCACGTTGAAAGATAATGTCGTAGTGGTAATCCAACGCAAGCAATAATGAAACGATTTCTGAGGCAAACTTTGCTCAACACCAATCGCACCAAGGGAGCAGAACAGGGCCGTAGAAGAGCCGCCTGCTTATTCTTTCAGCTTGCATTGCCGAACAGTGATTATCAAGAATCGGACCACGGAGATGCGTCGCCGACGCCGACACCGACAGTGATATCGAGAAGAACGGCACGGACGAGATTATCCACAACCGCCTCTCCTCAATTGTCACTGGCCTCTCTCTTCTTCCGTGGACCGGGGAGATCTTGGGGTTGCGATCAGATCTCGAGATATGTTTGGTCAAACCATTTGGCGCGTTACGCAACGTCCTTGTCGAATGTTGTTGCGAATGGTCGCCAAGCATGAGGTGCAGGCACTGCCACCCTTGGCAAGACTTGAAGCTGTTAGTCACAGAGTCTTATCTTTGCCCAGATTTTGGAGGATGCCTTAGCTAGAGCAAGTACCTCGACGTTAGCGCCTCCAGCTTCCCAGGGGTCCACAGAGCGCCCGAAAACGTGAGAGGATAATGTACTAACGGGAGCTATCGAATCTGGGTGGCAACAACCACCGCATCTATCCGTCAAGTGTCAGTGTCATATCAGTCACGTGATGAAAGTCCACTGCTTCTAGAAGACATCCAAGCATGCGAGGTACATGGTACGTAATCTGTCCTCCACCAGATCATCCAGGATCTCCTTGAAGGTGACAATAAGCTTAAATCGTCGGCTTTTTTTCTCTCATAATGGCCCACATTATTGATAATTCTCTTCGAATTCTCTGCACTACCCCCCTTTAGCCGCATCAGCTTTTTCGTGAACCCACGAATCAGGCAACACGTAACCATCGCGTTGCATAACCATTGCGTCCAGCTTCCTCGACCAGAACCAGATGCAATCCTCTACGACTCAGTTCACATGCGCTAGCCTTGGAATGGTCTCCGTTCGGTTATTAATACGACCCATACAATATTGAGAATGCCGTTCAATAGACGGTAAGAAGCTGCAAGGTGCAACTGGAGACGATGTGCTGATCTTTTCCTCCTTCAGAACCGCAGATCACAACAGACGCCGGACGCGGAGACGCCAGACTACTTGTGTGTGAACTACCAAGGCGAGGAGCAAAAGAAGCGCCGTATGCCGCAGCAAAACGCAGCAAGAGGATTCGCCCGACCCACTCTAAACGGCACTTTGTCCTCACAGAAACGGGGCGCTTACGGCTGGCACCAGGATGGCCATCTCTCACAGGCCACTGGCTGGGCTCTTGCTGGCATATGTAAGGCTTTCACGGGGGAAATAACGGGGCAGTCATCTCCTGATTGGATCCGTCCTCCGGATGCTGTCTCGGGGCGGACACAGCGGGGACAAGCCTCCCCACGGAGGTGCCCCGGTCTCCAGAAGGAGGCTCCAATGCGAGCCTCTCAGCGGCGGAGATATCATCTCTCCTTGTGGGGATAAACCCGGAACCGTCGGCGTCGCGACCGCAATCGCAGCATTTTCGCTACGGACGTGAGACAACGCGTGGGGGCTTTGCTTTTGCAAGAAAAACGCAGCACCGAGGAGTACCATTATGGAGAAAGGCCGTCCCGTATCTGCCTATCTCCGTAGGGGGGGAAAGAGAAAAAGAAATTTCTACCTGCATGTTCCAAAAACTGTGCCGTGTTCCAACATTCACGATCCTGACCCAATGGTATTAAGTGATACCAATTATGGTGCCGTTATTGCCGTTGAGTAAAGCCGATTGTGATTGGGATCATTGAGCAATCTTTGAGGCTGCCTTTATGAAGATTCTCGGTACCAAGATTATGATGATCGGTCACCCTGGAGCGGGAACGGCGGTCAAAGACAGCATAATTGAGGCCCGGGACCGGAGTCTTTTGACAAGTCACCAGGGTCCAACGACTCAGGCACGGACGGATTGTTGGCCGGGGAGTTTGAACTGAACACCAACGGGGAGTATCAATGACACACGGCATATGGTACGCTCGGGCTTCGGCGATCATGTTTGCTACTCAACACTTCAGACTCCGGATATCAATATTCAGAAGCAGTAAGCCGAGCCTCCTATATGCGATCCACAGCTGTCTGGTCTACAAACTCCAAAGCGACCGGATCATGGTTTCACTGCTATCAGCCGCAGGGGGCCCTGAAGCACGAAATATGTATCTACCGACTGTCTGCCTTGACCAAGAACTTGGCGATATGGAACTTGGCCGAAAAGCTCGCAAATGGCGAGGTTGAGCTTTGGGACCTATCGTACCATAATTTCGAGGATATGTCTTGGCTTTCAGAGCCCTGGCATAAGCGTCAGATTTCCCCAGGCTTCGACTCCGGCTGCATTCAACAAAACTCCGGGGTGAACCATCACAACTTCAGCCATTTTGACGCAGCCAAGCCTCCTTGCTATTGCAGTCACGGTCTGGGCCTCGATAATCTGAAGCTGTGCAGCACTGTCAAGCCTTTTTCCAAGGACGATCCCTGTGGGGTTCCAGATGTTGTTAGTTGTGTTGAATATGTATCACGAAAACTAGGCGGATACTAGTTGGTATAGTTCGGGCCTTTTCGGTTGTTATCTAACAACAGCTGCAGGTCAAGATCCTTAGATCTCTATCTGGGACTATCTATTCACGGCAGGCAGATCTATATTCCGTGCGCGTATCTCTTTAGACGCTGGCTTTATCTTTGCGCGATTCCAGTTCTGGAGAGCATACAGTACAGGGTGGACAATTGATCCGAAGAAGGGTCCATCCAAGATTCTGTTTGCCATAGTCTTGGCTATATGCCAAGATTTTGGAAGTCAATCAATTACATAACAACGATTCTTAGCAATCTCGAATTGATATAGAGCCCGTTATTGTAGCCATCCATATTCTATCTGTGACAATATTGCTGCAAGAAAACGAAGAGGCGTCTGCATCTATCTGCAGGTCGGATAAAGAAGCAACAAGAACAAAACGGCAGCGGAAACGCCCAATCTTGGAGCATGAGCGGAACGGTGGGCGGCCCCACAAGAGTCCCATTGCCAAGTGCAGCGGGTGTCTTAGGTTTACGAGGATGTTGCATGGATAACACCAGACCCAACAGCGGAGTGGGCGCGGCGGAGCCACTCGCAGCAGAAAGAGAAAAGAGGAGGACACGTGCCCTCCGCTGAAGACCCCGACCCCCGAACATGATATGGAGCGGAGGGTGAGGTGTTGCCTGAGGATAGGCTGAGTCTGAATGGGAAGGAGGTTGGTTTACAAACTGACCAGGCGACCAGGTATCATCAATGTCCAAGCACAGACATGTCACTGCGCACCTATTCTCTTCTCGCCAAGTTGAAGAAGCATTTGACAAGCCCTTGGCTTGAGACATTAACATGACAGCCATCGACAAGACCAAGTCCAAGCGATCGGTTGTTTAAGCCGGGTATCCGGTGCACCTCGCCAGACATGATTCTCGAGGAATATCGCAATAATTGACACGCATGCATTATCAGGAGGCGAGATTATTTCTGGAGTTGCTGGTCATGAGGTGAATCCTCAGCATAACTATGAGTGGAAATCAAGATCAATTGACAAAACGACGTCACGCCCGTAAGAATATGTCCGAAAAGAACACTTCACATACATCCAAAGTCCTACATGGCTAAGCGATCCATGATGACCTCGGGACTCAGATTCATCGGCCGGATAGAAGGGAGTTTTTTTTTGAGAAGGGGGGGACCGGCAGCACCAACAAACGCTCATTATGACAAGAGATAAAAAGAGCCAAGAAACAGATTTTTTTTTCGAGACACACCCAAGTTTCGATGCTTGCTTGTTGCTCGATGAGGTGCACATGGGGGAGGCGAAAACGCCCAGGCTCGCCAAGAGAAAAATAAGACGACCTAAACTAAACGTCCCAAACAAGAGACCGAACAGACACCTCAATCCTTGCCTAGGAAGGTTCAACGTGCAGAAAGTTGTCTGGCGCTGAATGGTTGCAATTCAACAGCCGTTTCTTTGATCGTCAACCACCAGACCAGATCACCAATGGTCATGCGTGGGGGGAAAGCAACGATAGACAACGCACGCGACCACATTCAGAAAACAGATATCCTAACTCTGTTCTGCACGAAATAAAGGGCCCCTCCCCCGCCTGTGGGAACTCCTCATTTTGAAAGCTTGGCGGGAAACTCTGTCTCCAACCCAACCGGACTGTATGCATTCGAGAGGCGTTCCCGCGGGTAACTATCGTTGCAGCATTATCTATCAATGGGTAGGGGTTTTACGAAAAGGAAAAGGAAGAGAAGCAAATACTGACAATTAGAAACTCGGACTATTACTTTATCGTGGAGCCAGAGGCTGAAGTTGAGCTTCTTGGCGACTTTGCTAGACCGGGTTATAGTCCGGTTGAATGTTGGCCTGAACTATAGTTAAGTTACGCGGATAGACATACATGGACGGAGGTCAAAAGTAAGAATATGTATGTTGTAATACGTTAACGTCGTTTAAATTAACATGACAGGCTAGATGAAACATCATCCAGCAGAGCAAAAAAGTCCAATATTCGCCAATATCCCCCAAACACCCAAAGCACCTTCACTCATTACATCCCATCATCTTTATATCTTGGCCATGTGGTGAAGACAGCACTTCCAATCTCCTCCAGGACCTTGTCGAAAGACACTGTGGCACCAAGCATCAGTGGCCAGCATCTCTCCATTGACCAGCTTCCAGCAAGTAACACGATAGTTGAGGGCGGAAGCCATGAGATCGATCTCGACAAACTCTGGCTCGTCGTGGATCTTGTATGCGGTCCAGGGCTCGTACTGCTCCTCGAGATACTCTTCGAGGGCGGGCTCGGTTCGGGGTGAGTAGACGCTTTGGTCTGGTTCGCAGAGGACGGCGTCTTTGGTGATGTATTTCCACATGACCTCTGGTTTCTCGGAGGTGAGGGCGCGCCAGAGGAGGGCTGATGCGTCGAGGGTGCCCTCCTTGTTGCGGTGCTTGATAGTTCCTTTCTTGATTTCGCCCATTGTGATTGTATGTAGTGGTTATAGACAGTATTGGCTGATGATTAAACGGTTGGTGTTGATGAAGATAAGGGATGAAAGAGAGAAATTGCAAGATAAACTCGATCTCATTGACTACCTGACGTAGACACTGGGAATTTCTGCTTCCATTTCTTGCATTTGCATCTCTCAAAACCTGGCATCCATCATGTTTAGAATCCCTGCCCATCCTGACGTCAGAGCTGCGCAACCCTTTCAAAAGCAGGATATCAATTCTACCAATTGCAAGAAATATTATCTTGTGAAACAACAGGTTATTATCACTGTTATTCTATTACTATGTATGCTCATTCTCGTGATAATGCAAGACTTGTTTTTGTTGCATTATCTCAACTGTCCGAATGCCAAGACATGGTCCGTGATGACGGTAGCTTCGGTGGTAGAATCGTCTTTTTCAAACACCACCACGTTTCTACTTAATTCGCTATCGTTGACGGTACTATTCTCGGACCGGAAGGTGTTTAGGTCAACTTAATTTTGCTTAGTCTCACGATAGTTGAATGCCAAGAGTAACCTCCGGAGGTGGAGAGAGCTTCGGCGATGGTGAATGTGACGTCAAATCAGGGTCCAGGGTCAAACAGTAAGCATATTTTTGTTGAGTGAATGGGATTGTGAGTAAGGTACTGTAGTTGGTATTCATCATCGTGGACTCGTTATATTCTTTCATAAAAACTAAATACACATATTCCTCCGGTATAGAAGGGTCTGTAGGTCACATGCGGACCAGACCCTGCACACTAACAATATTACCCGGTATCCTGTCCTTTTTTCCAGCGCCGTAGTACGAAGGGCAAAACACAGCAATCATAAAAAAGAATGTCGATTAGTGGAAGCGCTCCTTGATGTACACCATAGCTGCGAATCCCGCACAGCACTTGGTGCTCATCTCATGCTTGCACCAAGGACACTTGACAGTCATGCTCACACTCCCCGCATACCCAGCGCTCAACACCTCATCAGGGTTGGACATGGCCTCGTATAACTTGCTAGGCATGTCATGATAGCGCGTGCACGCGCAGCATTCAACAAACATCTTAGCTGAGGGTTCGCCGTGGTTGAGATGTTCTAGGTTGGATTGCCGACGGAGCGTTTTTATACCAGCTTCCGGATCTGAGAGGGTCGCTCTATGGCCCTGGATGGGAGATCGGAGGCTGCGGTCTTTGTGCTTGAGGGGATGCGATGGGGAGGGTGAGGGGGTTTGTTTGGGGCTGCGTGGTGTTACGCTGCGGAGATTGGCGTTTGAGAAGGCTTCCATTACTCTGTTGGCAGCTTCTTGGATAGGGTCGATGTCTAGGTCTGAGCTGGGTGTCATTCGTGGGGAGTTTGTGTAAGACCAGTTCGTGGGCTTTGCGGATGCGATATGGGGAGAGTGACCCATCTCGGATTGAGGAGGGGTGCTGCGTGGTGTGCTCAACGGTGAGATAGACTGAATCGCATCAGAATAGGAGGATTCGGATGAGCTGGTCATGGGTCTGCGACCTGTTGGTGAACAGGACGCTGGCGGAGTCACATGTTTGGGGACGTGAACGTGCTGAGTACGAATAGGCGCACTATTCGCCGTTCCCCAACCCCTCGAATCAGTCCTTGGTGGGAATGGTCCAGAAGCAACAGGAGGCGAAGGTTGACTGTACTTTGACGCCGAACTCGTCGTCGAAGAAATCGATCCCTGAGTAGAATGTCCTCTACTGAACGCACTCCTGGCAGCCTCCTTAAGGGTCCATTTCGTGGGCGCGGGATCAGCTTCTGTGGTGATGGGTTTAGGTCGCGCACCGGCTTGCGTCTGTTCGTAACGGATGCTCGGTGGGTTCTGCTTGCGTGATGCTTTGGAAGCTTCGTCGGGAGAAGGTTGGTGGTTGAGACGGGTTAACAAGGTGAGTGAACCGCGTCTCTTTGAGCTTCGACGAGGTGGTGTGGGAGGAATGGATAGATTTGACGCGATGGATGATTTTCGGGGTGGATATTGGGCAGATGCTATTGGTGGTCTTGATACGGTGATGGTGTCTTGCTTGGGCGGGTTGTCAGAGTCTCTGGGGACGTTGACTGTGGGAGTTTGCTTCAGGCTTTGGTTTGAAGTGCGTGGTGTAGGCACTGCTGGCTTGTCCTCCGTCTCAGCTTCTCCATTCTGATCTTTCTTGACGTAAAGACCACCTCTTCGAGTCAGGCCTTGAGCCTTGTGGTATAGAATCTCGCTGTCAGGAGTCTGTGCCTTGTTCTGCTCACCCTCATCCTCTGTATCATCAACCGCGCAGTCATCACTGACAGAACCCCGTCTCGCACGAGCGCTCCACAGGTAGATATTGACAGAACCCCTCCTTCCCGGCGACTTTGGTGATTTCACCGATTGACCTCTCGCCCCAGAGGTGTTAATCGAGATAGGAGGATACGCTCGTTTCTGCGCATCAGCCTCCTTGGTCTGAGGATTCACCTTCAGCGGCGTAAACGAGCCATGGCCCAAGAACGTCTTTCGCATAGCAGGATGGACCTTGCTACCACCCTTCGCTTGGTCCTCCTTGACCTTCAAGTGAAAGTCTTCTTTCTTCTTATCAAGCTTGTTACCACCCAGGAATCCAGTAGGGCTTGTCTCGTCAAATGAAGCCCTCCTGATCTCAAAGGACTTGCGGAAGATGGATGTGAGAGAGCTGGAGCGGCTGCGTCTCGGTTCTTCAGGATCGTCATTGTTTCTACCAATGGAGAAGCCTAATAAACTGGACGAGCGCGATCTTCGCTTTTGTTGGACTGGGGTTGGGATTGGGATTGGTTCGGTGTTGCTGCGGCCTGGAGAGGGTGGCATAGGCTTGCTCAGTTTTCTACCGCGGGGCTTGGGAGCGTTCTTCCATGCTTCTTCGAGAGCTGCGTTCATAGTCTGTTCGCGTTCTTTCTCCTTTTCTTTTCGTCTCTCTTCTTCTTTCTTTTCAAGCTCTTTGCGCTTTTCTTCCTTCTTCTCCTTCTTTTGACGATTGTAAGCCTCCCAGGTAGGTGATTGGCACATCGAGCGCTTCTCTTCCATGTCTGGGGGAAAACAAAAGGCTACTGTCTTTTGAGCAGGCTTGTCGTCTTTTTCCTTGAGCTGTTCGTTTGAAGATGGTCGAGACATGCCTTGGCCGACAGGTTTCCTAGGAATCATGTTTGGCGAAGCTGATCGCACAGGATCTGAATGCGCTGAAAAGAGCGGCGGAGGAACAGCAGAGTAATTTCGAACAGGCGGTGGCACTTTCTTGTCCTTTGTGACCAACTCGAATCGACGAGGAGTGTGGCCAGGACTAGGAGGAACAGAACTACCGCTATCAGTGCATGGCGGAGAAGGCGGCACAGAGCCTTGGTGAGTCCGTTGAAACTGTTCAAAGTCAGGGAAATCCTTTTGGTGAGTGATCGCTTGTAAGCTTACATTGAGCTTCTTTTCCAAGTCGAGCATTTGCTGCAAGCTATTTGAGCGAGCGCGCCCTTGAGGCTGGGTTTGGGTCTGCATCATGGTTGAACTAGACTAGTCGTCTGGCGACTTGCACGAATTCTGTGCACATGCGAAGATTGTGAGACAGACAAGATGTTCGGGAGAAAAAGCGAATCTGAGATGAGAGTTCGTGTCGGACAAGAGCAGCGGATGGTGGGGTGATGGGGTTCGCTGCAGGTAAGCGCAAATATTAATAAATCTGAGAACAGCTTCGCGGGCGTTTGCGTTTTCGTTTCTGCAGTGTCCGAAAGCGCCCAGAAAATGGAAGCTTGTTGTATTGCTGCGTTCAGCAAGAAGCTATACCGAGAAAAGCGGGCTGTGGTGAGATGTCTCGGGAAGATGTTTTATTGCTTGCAAAATTGGATATTGTTCATTCCAATTACTTCACGACCCTTCTTTTCCTACTGTTGACGATTTTGAAAGCGGTGGGATATTTGGGTGAGGGAAAGACGGATGCGGGTTGTGGTGTCAATGAGCTGATGCAAAGGCGGTGGGCAAGGTGATGATGCAGGTATCTCGTGATAGGTCTGTAGGTGTTAGGACGAGACCAGACGAGCCGACCAGAAACCACTTTCCCAATGTTGCATAAGAGTAAAAAATAAGAGGATGGCTGAGAGAGAAGTATTATGGTGACACGAATGTCAGAGGAACGGAGAGTAGTAGAAGAAGGTAGTATCCTGGCTCAACGTAGCATGGATGCATCCATATGTAAGAGATGGAGAAGGGAGAGAGAGGAAATGAGAAAGGGTGGGAGGAAGGGAATCTAATGAGTAAGAGGAAGAATCAGTGGAAATAGAAAATTCCAGAGAATTCCTATTTACTGAAGCTGTTTAGTTTCTCTTTGTCTGACTCCGAGATTGCCAAGCAGTGTCAGGCAATCATGGAAGCAGATATAGCAATAGCAATAGCAAGCAATTGGGTTTCTTTTTCTGGGCTTGAACTAGTCTGGACTCTGCAGGTTAGACCAACCCAACCCAAAACTAGCTGAGTTGCGGGACGGGATATCACATCCATGATCATGGCTGGCTAGTCAAAGACTCTACTCTAACCAGGATAGCCCATGGGTCATGATAGAATGGATCATGCCCGTTGTGCGGGATGATGGGACTAGGGTGAAAAGCCACTGCAGGCCTGGTTGGATCTTTCTTCTTAAGATTGATGGTAAAATAGCTGAGACAGGCGGTTCACATGAAATATCACCGTTGTATCAACCCTTCTCAGCCAAGAACCATCAAACTCTACACCCTCTTCGGCTTTGTCAACTCGTAAAGAGTACAGTATCTACTCGATCTAACTATCTATCACCTACCAGTGGATTCATGAATACGAACTGTTGAGGTGGGCACCCACACCAAAAAGACGTGCGTGGCTTGAAGTGTCATCCGTCAACCGTAAAGATCCATTGGTTCGGCACATGCGGGAAGACGATCCACACTGCAGTGTGGCCTTACAGCTGCACTTTTTTTCCCTTCTTCTGTTGCAGTTGGTCAATGCTATTTTTATAATCCTCTCCCTGTCAAGTTACCCGTAGAAGCGAATGATACGCGAATAGTAACACGGCTACTTGCCCGAAAAGATCTTGTTCTATACGATATTCTGGGGTTTTAGCGGTCTGCACCGAAACTCGTTTAGGATTTTCTCTTTTTTATTTTGGCTTTCTTTTAGTTAGACGTGATTTTAAAGTAATGGCTGGCCGATACGCCATGAAAAAAGGCTGGGCGGGATGGGCAAAGTTTAGCATGAGAGCCTCTTGTAGTACAGCATTTAAAATGCACTTTATTCCCCTGATCTCTCTTTCTGGTGGTGTCCCAGCCCTCTTGTCGATCAGTAAGAAATCTCATGACATGGATCCAACCTCCCCGCCGAGAAAGTATCGTCTAGACTGACTTTGTATCCGTACAGTAGTTTCCTTTTAGTTGGATGCGCAGTGATGTGATTTTATCTGTGAGGGGTATGGTATGTGCTGAGCTGTTTCCTGCAAGCAAGATTCTGTGCTCCAGCTCCAGCTCTTCATGGGTCTGTGCATCTTGGGGCTTGATTTAGACGCTGTGCTGGATATCATCCAAGCTTCTGATGTGATTGAGGCCAATATTGACCAGCCTTACAGAACTGAGTTTGTGATTCGTATTTGACATTCCAACTGATTTTCATCATCTCATTCAATCGCAGAGGTTATCGCAGAGGTTAATTGATGAATCTCTGGCTTCCTTGAAGCGACACCAGAATCACATCTCAACAGATCGTGATCCATCAGTCCGCAACATGAGCCCTACGATATAAATATCATCAATTCGAGACATGGTGGGGTTAACTAAACCCCTCATCCAAAGTCCGACGTCAAGTTCAGTCCCAGCTGCCATGGCCTCATTTTGGTCTCGTATTTTCGCATCAGTGAAAGGTCTACGGCGGCTGGACCCTGCAAGGCCCTGGGGCTCTGTGTAAATATAGTACAAGCATCCACTCGACACGATGCAAGACATCTAAAAAGCCTGGGTACAATGAAAATAGCTTCTAGATAGACCTTGTAAATTTATATGATCGATTTGGCTATCCGTATGGCGGAATTAATGATCGTGAGACAAGTGGGGGGAATTGACTTGGGCTGTTTGCGATGGAGTCATCTTCTCGAGGCGCTTACCCTACATCGAGGATGCGTCGAACAATTGTCTCTTTTCTATCGTTACCAGACTTTACAGCCAACTTGTTGTTGTCTAAATATTTCAATATCAGGTTTCTTCTATAGAACTTCACGCAACAGCTTTCGCGTTCAAAGGTGTTAGCTGAAGTGACATTCAATGAATTTATCTAAGCGCAGTCAATATACAGCAGTTCTGATAATGGGGTTGAAATTTCACTGCAATTTTAACCTCCCCCGAATCACCAAGTCAATTCCAACTGGGAACCTCCAACCAGAAGTCGGAGTCTGAACTGGCCCGACACTCTGCCTAGATCTTCCTGGAAAACGAGTGACTAAAAATTGAGATGCGGTCTCCAACACCAACCTTCAAGCCAATGTTGATGTGAATTGAAGGTGCAGCTGCTTGTAAGACGCCCAGCCACGGGATTATCGTGTACCTGCATGGCCGAAGGACGATGTAACGGCTCTGAGAAATCCCACCAGGATGACTACGGGATTGAGAGGTGAGTGTGGTCATGAGAAGGCAGTGCTTAGAGACTTGCAATACATTGTGACTGTTCAGCTTTCACATCACCAGGACTCGATACGCTGATACGGCATCTTATCCACCACGACTCGAGATGAGCAATTCACGAGTGACGTCACGACATTTCTCTTACATTCAAAAAAGCAGTCAACCTGACAAGAGAAGCAAAATAGATCAATCTTGAAGAATATCCAGACCAATCTCTAGAATATTCAGTCTCTTTTTACTGATTGTCGCAACAAATCCTCAGTGTCATGATGCTCAACGGAGAATTAGCTCCACCAACCTTACCTAATCACCCTTATCCGCCACTCGGACCCGCAGTTTTTCCGAGAGGGCATCTTATCCCCGCTCACGTGAGTCGCCGTTTCGCTTTGATTTCGCCCACATTTGCACAATTCCCCAAAAATCCTACCGCGCAGCCGTCGACTCACCATCCACATCACCACCAAGCAAATCATTCATCATGGGTAAAGTTCACGGATCTCTTGCCCGTGCCGGTACGTTGCTATCCTCGATATTCTCTCTATTTGACGGTCGCTAATTCTCTCGCAGGCAAGGTCAAGTCTCAGACTCCTAAGGTACGACGACATCGCGAATAAATCATCCATCGAATATCCCGACGAACACGATCACTAACCATCTTTTCGAACAACAGGTTGAGAAGCAAGAGAAGACCAAGGTCCCCAAGGGCCGTGCTCTCAAGCGCCTCAAGTACACCCGTCGATTCGTCAACGTTACCCTCACTGGTGGCAAGAGAAAGGTGAGCAGAACTCGATAACTACACAGGATACAGAAGAACGGTCGCTGACGATTATGCGAAACACAGATGAACCCCAACCCCGGCTCCTAAACGAACGGTTTAAAAACGAATTTTGCGGAATCGGGATAGGTTGGATTGCGGACACGGTTCAACAACAACAACAATGGTTGACTTCACTCAGTAATGGGATGATGGATTGGGTCGCGGGTCGCATGATAGGCTGAGCCCCCTTATGAAATGAAAAAGGAAATGGCGAAGAAAGCGCTACGACTCTACTCGGCGTCCGGTGTCAGTTGTCACAATACAACAAACATGTTCGCACCATATACATGTGCTGCGATTGTGAATGAACCTCTGCTGGTGAATATGGCCGTGACTTCGAAAGAAGCGCCCTTGGTGATGCGTGCGCATACTGTAGATGATGGATTTCTTGCGGTTCGGCGAGTGACTCACGCTGATGGATGACATCGTCGACTTGGTTTGCCTCAGGATCACCCTTCGAGTCACATCTGATTGAATTGCCACACTACATGATTCTACGTAAAAGCTGCCTCCAACGCTAGAAATGCTGAAACATAACCTCGAAACAATTAAAGCCATCATCTCCAATAGAAAGCTCGATGATTGAAGCCATTAATCACTTTCGGCTCCAAAGCTCGTGTCACGTGATATGAAATCCAGCCTCTCAACCTGCCAGGTAAACTTCCATCACCAAAGCGATCAACTTTACCTTTGCCAATCCCCATAAACAACTTCTCTCACACCAAATACAAGTTAAGATGGCTGATGTTGAAATGGACGTCGATGTCGAGGCGGGCTCTCCCCCTCCCCCCGCGCGCAACGAAAGCGACATGCAAACGCATACCAAAGCAACAGCCGTCCGCTCCATCGAAGGCTGGATCATCGTAGTCACCAACGTACACGAAGAAGCCGACGAGGAAACCCTACAAGATCTTTTCGGAGAGTATGGCGAGATCAAGAACATGCACCTGAACCTTGACCGAAGAAGCGGTTACGTCAAGGTAAGCTACCACCTCCTCTGCCGTTTGTAAGAATGGATTGTTAACGCAGATACTAGGGATACGCCCTCATCGAGTTCACAACACTGGAGGAAGCCCGAGCCGCCATCGACGGCGCACACAACCAGAAACTTCTCGAGCAGACCATCTCTGTGGACTTTGCCTTCGTGCGACCCCCGCCTGGAAAGCCCGGTCGTGGAAAGGGCGCTGGAGGACGAAACCGTGGCCGAAGCAGGAGTCGCAGCCCCGAGGGCAAGCAGGAGGAGCGCGACGAGCGGGATTGAGGCAGAAACACATAATAAAAAGAATTGAAAGAATAAATCGCGAGGCGAAGCGCCGACGTGCAAGGGTTGGGAGCACGTTGGCAGTGTAATGTTTATACATGAGGTATGTTTGACCGCTTGTTTTGGTGTTGGTGTTGCTCGTCTAACTTTTGTTAAGATCAGAATGGGAATGAAATGCGACATATGGCTTGGATGTGATCCGGCGTTGTTTAGTGTCTGCAGGACGAAATATAGTGCTGCTTGACAATCATATGTGATATGCTTACAGCTTTCGCGGACCATCGTGACTCGGTGCGCTTCTGATGCTGTCGTGAGAGTCTAACGCAGTCACAGATCATTCTCGCACAAGAAGCAGCCTCACAGTTCTCAAACAAGAGCGTCTTGGAAAACGGACGCGGTATCCATGCGCCTATTGGAACGATATCTGACAATATCTTTATACTCTATCAACCTGAATCGCATTCCTAGCCCGTTCAGAACACCCAAGTAAACGACTCCTTCACACTAAACTTGGTCGATCGCCTACACCGATTAGCACACAATCTTCATCAATGGCAGAAAACTTACCTGATATCCGTACTCGACGCTCCAATCAACACCTTAAACGTGCCCTCCTCAGCAATCCACCCAGGAACAGTCTCATCATAATACCCAACAGCATACTTATCCAGCTTGATGCTAATATGTCTCGTCTCCTCAGCTTCAAGAAACACCTTCTCGAATGCCACGAGCTCTTTTTCAGGGCGTGGCAGTCTGCTCTTTTCGTCGTGGACGTAGATCTGCACGATTTCTGAACCGGCGCGTGGGCCTGTGTTGGAGATGGCGAGGGTGATTGTGATTTCGCTGTTGGGGGTTAGTGTTTTGGGGGTGATTTCGGGACGGCCGTATTCGAAGGTTGTGTAGGAGAGGCCGTGGCCGAAAGGAAACAGAGGCTCGATCTTGGCGTGGTCGTAGTGCTTGTAGCCGATGTAGAGACCTTCGCCGTAGAGGACTTTGTGGTTTTCGCCCGGCCAGTTGTGCCAGGCTGGGGTGTGCTCGATGCGTTTGGGAAATGTGCTCTGTTCAAGTCAGTTGCGTGTTCTGCCAGAGGATAGTGGTACTTACTGGGAGTTTGCCGCTTGGGTTCTCGATGCCGAAGAGCACATCAGCCAACGCATTGCCTGCTTCTTGACCTTGATACCAGCCTTGGAGGATAACAGGTACTCGGTCAACCCACGGCATATGCACTGGGCTACCAGACTGGTTAACGACAACAGTTCGCGGGTTAGCCTTTACCACCGCCTCGATCAATCTGTCCTGGTTTCCATCAGCAGGAAGATCCATCGTCTGACGATCATACCCCTCAGACTCCCACTCAGCATCTACACCAACAATAACAACCGCAACATCAGCATCACGCGCCGTTTCAACAGCCTGTTGGATATAATCCACCTTATCCTGCTCTTTGAAACCAATGCGACAACCGCCGTACTTGTGCGTGATGCCGAACTGCTTCTGCTTGGAAATAGGGCGAAGTTCGTTGGTCATCTCCACACGAAGCTCAACGGCCTTGTCAGCTTCCATGTCGACGTCGACGAGATAATCAATCGAGCCGTCAAACATAGCTTCACCTTCCTCTGTCCAGTCCCACAAGTCGAGAACCTTTTTCCCATCGACGAAGAGTCGGCCTGGTCCTACGCTCATGAAGCTGATAGTATGCTTTCCTGTTGTTTTGGGCGTGAGGTACGTGGTTGCGATGGCGGACCACTCAGGACCGACTTCATTCAGGGGCGCTGAATCCCAGAGGAAGAGATCTGTGTTTGTTCGACGCTGCGTCACCACGGGGTTACCCTCGAACTTGTCGCCTGCGAACCAGTCGATGTGAACGCCTGGTTTGCCTGACTTTTCAGTGCAGTACTCCGACGCAACGGGGAGCCACTTGTGGATATGGCAGCCTTGTGCAAAAGCTACTTTTTGTTGCGATGCCTTGCGGATGCTGTCCAGGGGGATGGTGTTGTAGTAAGGGTTCAAACTCGCGCTTCCGCCACCACCAGCAATAGAACGATTCGCGTTCGGTCCAATGACGGCGACCTTGGTAGTCTTTGGACACAGTGGAAGAATACCATCATCGTTCTTCAGAAGAGTGAGACCTTCGTGACCAGCTGCTCTGATCAACTGTCTCGTTTCTTCACGATCGTCTTCACGCTCGGGCTGTTCTGGAGACATATCACCACCCTTGAGGCGTTCCACCAGCGCAAGCACGTTCTCTGCTGCTTGATCAATAGAGTCAATCGACATACGGCCATCTTTGACGGCTGCGATGAGCTTGTCAAGACGCCATTTGGGAGAGTAGGGGAATTCGATGTCGCAGCCTGCTTCTACGGAGTCGATTATTGAGTTTACGCCGCCCCAGTCTGAAACGACGGTACTGTAAGATGTTAGATGAGCTTTGACAGTGGTGGTAGAGCTTCATTACCCCTCGTATCCCCATTCTCCGCGAAGGATGTCTTTTAGGGTGTGTTTGTTCATATCCGCGTGGACGCCGTTGATGAGGTTGTACGACGACATGACAGCCCAAGGATTCGCTTCTCGAACAGCAATCTCAAACGGCTTGAGGTAAATCTCACGAAGAGGTCTCTCTGTAACGAGCGAGTCTATCGTGAGTCTGTTGGTCTCTTGCTCATTACCCACGAAATCTGTCACTATTAGCAAGCTACATCAACTCTTCCAGAGGCACTCACGCTTAATGGTAGCTGCAACACCCCTGTCCTGAAGACCCTTGATATACTGCGCAGCCAACTTTCCAGTGAGAAGCGGATCTTCAGAGAAGGACTCAAAGTTTCGACCGCCGAGGGGATGGCGGTGCATGCAGACCGTTGGGGCGAGGAGCATTTCTGCTGAGCGGGCTCGGACTTCTTGGGCGAGGTGTTGGCCGACTTGGTAGAGAAGGTCTTTGTTCCATGTTGCTGCGAGGGAGATGCCGCATGGGAATAAGGCGGCCTGATAAGTTAGTTACGCTACCGATTAGGAGAGTGTGATACTCACTTTTGTGCCACCGACAAAGATACCGCCGCGTGCGCCGTTAGGACCGTCTGTTGTTTTGATGGAGGGGATGCCTTTCTCTGGAATGGCTTTTGTTCTCCAAAAGTCTGCAGCTGTGAGAAGGGAGACCTGTAAACGTTAATATACGTGTAAGCAAAGGACGGGGATGAACTACCTTTTCTTCCAAGGTCAGTTGTGCCAACTTCTCCTTTGCTGCAGAACGAGTATCTCTTAGATACTGTATCTTTTGCGGTGGACTACATGGCGAAGAGAACTCTGTGTCTGGAGTAGAAGGGGTGTTTGACTCGTTCATGATGATGTGTTGTCAGACCTGACTCTCGTCAACAAAGATGGTGTTCAACAAGCCTGCTCTTCCAGTCTGATATAGTAATAAACGAAAGTAAAGACGGCAAGTCGAAGCGAGCTACCAAAAGAAGAAGTGTGTATCCAACAGAACAGAGAATCTCAAAAGGTGATAGAACATTTGCTCACTTATACTGCGCAAGCAAGCCAGCGGCGCAGGATAAGCATGAGGCTCGAGGAATTCCACCATACATACAATAACGTCAGGGAACAAGGTTGATCGAGATAGGCAATTCAGCAAATGAGATTCTAGCTTGGTAGCTATTTAGACGGCCCGGCTGAAGGTGGAAGTGGAGATACTTGAGTGTCTAATGTTTGTTTCAGAGAAGAAGGAAAGTTGGTCGGTAGATACGGACCGTGAGAGCGATGTACAGTATACGGGGACTCTCGGGGCTTTTTCCTCAGATGATGAAATAGATAAGAAGACACATGTGCTGATTCAGAAACAAACAACATTTTTTTCTTTCTTGGCCTTATCTCGTATGTTCAGCTGCGATGAAATGCTGACCTTCTCTATTCATTCCCGACAGCCTGGGATGAGTGGTCAGAATCGGGAAATAAGTCGGGTATCCGGGCCGGTGTTCCCAACTTGTCGGCCGGAGCGTACCGGCGGAGCCAAGACGAGCGAGAGCCGGAAAAAAGCAACTTTTAACTTTAAAGAGAATGGAGATGAAAATAGAATACGCAGAAAAACAACAAGGGTACAGTGTAAGTGGTCCAGTTGCCTTATATGGAAAGCTCGGTAGATGGCTAAAAGAGGACTTGTGATGTAAAGCAACGTCCGCTTCTAAAAGGGGTATTTATTGTATAAGTGCCGTGAGTTATGCATGCATGAGTAGATCATTGATTTAGAAACCGTTGGATGTTGTGCAGGAGTCTGGAATGCAGTTGAACGTTGTGCTGAACTCTGTACCATTTACTCCATTGAATACATCTATCTAGTGCTTACTCAGATTAGATGAGATGAAACTATGGTTAATGTCAGTATATAAGTGAATCAAGACGGCAATGTCTTAGATCTCCGTGTTTAATGGATCCCTCCTCCGTGTCCCGGCTAAGAGGGGCCGGCTCGGCGCTCGGCTCCGCTTGTACACGCCGACATCCGCACATGGTCATACACGATTCACACTCCTTGGCGACAACACATCAAAGCATCACTCTTACACAGCACTAACCTCATAGCGATAACCATCTTCATAGCGTTAAGACACCGCATTCATAACTACGGCGCGGAGCCTTATGCGACAATGCTTCGAACACGCTCCAACTCGGAATACTCCCTCCAAGACCTCCCCAGACAAGGCTCTCGTCTCCAAACACAGACACAGACACAAAGCGAGAGTAACCCTGCAGTTGAATTAAGTCCCCGATGCAGTAACGGAGAAGGATCCGCCGTGCCGCAGGGGGGTGACAGTGCACCCAACACTAACAAGAACAAGACGCGCCTGGGACGGTTCTGGAGGGACTATGTTAGCTGCGAAGTCGACATGTCTGCATCAAGAGATCATCTAGGTAAGTACATCCGGGGATAAGATTGGAGGAAGAACTTTGAGATGCGTCAAAGAAGGGTCTCGTGATGGACCGGTTCCATATGGATAAATGGTTAGGGCTCAGGCTTACAACGTTACAGCAAACGAAAGAACCTTTCTCGGCTACCTACGCACCTCGGTCATGATGTCCATGGTAGGAACACTGGTAGCCCAGCTCTTCACGCTGCATCACGAGGGGTATCACGCGCAGAGCTTTGGATACTTCATCACTGGCCGACCCCTGGCCATGACATGCTACGGGTTCTCGATTGGGACGATTCTGCTAGGGGCTGTTCGGACGTGGAGGCATCAGAGGATTATGATGAGTGGGAAGGCTTTGGCGGGAGGGTTCGAGATTCATTTGCTGGGTATATGCACCATGGCGGTATGTAAACCCTGGAGTTTCGGGGGGAGAGGTGACTGACGCGTGTAGCTGCTTTTGGTGTTTTTCTCGTTTTTGCTGAGTATTGATGTTGTTAAGGAGACTACTACCATCTCTTCTTAACATGAAGTATGGGCACGCGACACTACTCGGACGAAACGAGTAAAAGGGATGAATAATCTAATCTACTGATGAAATAACAACAATAATAACGACATACATGAACATACGCATTGGTAACTACCCCTCTTCTTGCTCTCCCTCCGCTTTCTTCTTCTCCCCTCTTGACTTTTTCCTCGCGTCTCTGCAGGTGCGAGGTCTCTTGGAAGCTGCGTCGCCACCGCAGCTATACAATGTTAGTCTCATGCTGATCAGGAAATAGAAGAAACTTACATGGATCGCTTCGAAGCAAGTTGATACTCAGCAACAGCCTCTCTGTACGCCTCTGTATCTTCACTCAAAGGTTGGGAATCAACAGACAATGCGAGCTCAGATATATCCGAGTCTGACTCGGGAACTTTGGTTGGTCGAACAGGAGTTGACTTTGGGCTTAGTGCAGGAGTGTCTGGCGTGTCTCGACCGCATTCTGGGTCTTTGACAACCTCCCAACTCGAAGTCTCAGGCGATACGTCTCTAGGCTCAGAAGCCAGTTTGTCTTGACTTGGTATGCAACCACTGAACCTCATCATTCTATATTCGTGGCTGTCTTCGCGTCGAAGGTAGACATCCATTGGTGCAACGACGGAAGGCAATGATGCAGGACTTGGTGGAGGAAGACAGTCCAACTCCGCACTCGTCCCTTGTGGCTCGTCAAATATACGAAGATTGAAAGAGACAAGGGAAGGCTTGACACGTTCAGGAACATGTCTGACACCGGCATGTTAGTCTTTTTCAACAAGGTAAGACTGGAACATACCGCTTATAGGCATCGTCCTCGAGACTAATACTGCTATCCCGTCTAGTCTCACTCGTAACCTTTTCAGTCTCGAGACAAGAGCCTCCAATACCAGAAAGAAGACTCATGACGAATACACAACAAAGATTATAACAACAAGGAAGAATAGAAACAAAAGAAGTAAGTGACTGCTCTGCTCAGATCATATCATGCGAGCTAACAGCTAGTTATAAGCCTCCCAAGACTAGACAAGGCTCCTCCCGTTACCGACACAGAGGAACCTTTCTAACCGACCCGAGAAACTGGGACAAGGCAATCGTCAGCTTTTCAACGGCTAAGACACCCACTTGGACCCAACACCACGGGCCTCCTGCACCGGAATCACATCCGCGTCCGGGGTTGAGCTCGGGCTTTCCGTCCCAGGATCTTGGTAACCTCTGTCTGTCCGTGTACTGTGTGCATCTTACGTTGAGGGGATATCTCATCTAGGACATTTAGGTATACAGCCCGTGTGAAGAAGCAGTAAGACGGACCATTTATCCGCGTCTAGAAGTCATAGCTGAGCCCTTCAATTTACAAACAATAGAGGTATCTCCATTCTTACAACTACCTTCCTCCCTCGGCACGTTCCAGGCGGTCGGGTCCCTTTTTTTCGTCATGATTTAATACCGCCAGCCTGGTTGCTACCACACCAATTTGATCTTCTATGAGAGATTATTGGTTGGGTAAGACTAGGTTGGTGCAATGTCTTGAACCAACAGCCAACACCGCTTGTTTCAGTGATGGATTCGGGAGACGGAGGTTTCCAAAAGGACCTTGAAAATGAGATTTGCTTTTTGTGATGGACTGAATGTTGATGTCAGAATGGTTTCTTGGATATCGATTTCGAGTATGTGGTTATGGTGTGGTCGTGGTTTAAGGCTGTGATGCGATTCTGCGGGATTACAACTCTCCATTCCAATTGATCATACAATGAGTCTTTAACTCCATTTCACTAAGCACTCAGTGGACAGTAGACGGTTCATGCCCAACTATCTTCAATTGCCCTCTCACCTTCTCTCTTTACTCCCAAGAAATCCCCTTTACTTCGCATCTGCAATCTTCAAACCCAATCCACCCACCCTCTTCCCAATCCCCGGTTCTACATATAATCCCTGCTCCCATCATTTGGGGGCCTAGATCCCCTGCTCTCAGCCCTTTGGCCCCCAATAACACATGTCAATTGAACTCTCCAATTCTTCTGGAAAAGAAGACCCTCAAATAACTCAAGTGTACTGCAAACTGCTTCTCTTGAACATCAGAGCAAAGTAAAGGGGTTGAAATGAGTCGATTCTGCCTTGTTGTCTGTCCTTGTTTATCCTTTCGAATAGCAATGTTTGCGAGAAAGTTATGACCCCTTAGAGGGAACTGATCGACATCAATTGCACTTTAATACACCGCCAGTTCCCAAAGCCCTACATGTAATGAAACACATTTATTCGCTATTTATAAACCATGTGGAAATAGTCTCATCCAACGCCAAAGAAATGCCAGTGACAGCTCAGGACGAGACAAACATGTACGTAAGAACAGGGCACTAACAAGGTACTGTATGCTCTATCTGCCTCGTCCCTACTGCAAACGCCAATGATGCCAATTTCGGGTATTCATCAAAAATGCAAACCGCTTATATATAACTAGACAAGCTACAGCTCATCATTTCCAATGTCAAGCTTGGGCAGGCCAAACTTCCAGTTTCGCTCACCAACGGGAAGACCGACCCAGTTGCGGAAAAGACGTCCGACTTCATATCTGAAGATAGCCCATCTGCTGCTGTTAGTATATTTTCTCAAGTGTTGGACAGAGGGTGGACTTACAGTGTTCTGGGCGTGCGCATCCAGCCTTTGACGATGACTTTGATAACGCTCTTGAATTGAGCGAATTCGTGCTCTAGTTGACCAAGTGCTGTGTTAGACTTGGGTCCTCTTTGACGAAGTTCAATGAAATCCTTCAAGGCATCGTCCATTTGATCGTTCTTTGCAGCCTCAGCTTCAAGCTTTGCGCGCAGTCTTTCTTCCTCACGGGCATCTTCGAGATCTTTGTCGAGCTCTTCTGCCGCAGCCTTTGCACGTTGTTCCTCCCTCTCACGAGCCTCAGTGAGTTCTTCGGCAAGCTTCTCAGTCTGGAGCTTGGCATCCATCATTTGACGGAACTGGCCGATGTTGTGAAGAGAGCTGCTGATACGAGCGTATGTGTTGAAGAGGGCGACGATTTCAGTTCGCTGGAGGTGAGGAACATCCTCGTTGTTGTTGTCCAGCTCGAAAAGAATCTTGAGAGCAGTGCCATAGCCAGCGGTCTGGAGTTTACCCCACAGACGACACTTGTCACAGCCAACACAGTCCATAAGACGACTAACGTTACGGAAACGGTTGCGGAAGTCCTCCTTCAGAGAGGGTCCCTCGCCGTTAACGAACATGAGGCTCTCGTCAAAGATTTGAGGAACGCTAGCAGCCTTCTCAGTAACCTCGAGGACCTTGGCGCGGGTGGCAGCATCCTCAGAGGGGTCTCCAAGACAGAACTTGTACTCTTCCTTCTGGAGGTATGGACCAAGCTTGGCGATAGCGCGGGTCATGAGTGCGTAGTTAAAGTAGACGTTTCCAATACGGTCAGGGAATTTGTGAAGACGGTATTCGTAGCAGCTCAGATTGGGAGACCATTCACCAGTAGTCTGGTTAAGGAAGTCCCAGCAAAGATGGGTGCTGATACTGGCATGCATTCCCGACATGACACGGTAAAAGACACGCTTCTCGAGACACTCATCGGCAACCTCGAAACCAGTGTTTGCGACGAAGGGTGTGTTGGGGTTCTCTTGGCGGCGCTCCTCGAGCTGGGCCTGTCGACCCGCTGCATCGAGAATCTGCTTGAAGTCTTGAGCGGCAGGACCATGCTGCCATCCCGACTGACCAAGATCAGCGGACTTGGGGAATGAACTCTTCTGGAAGCAGTTCTCTCTGTAGACAGCGTCCCAGACCTGTCTGGCGCCATCGCCAGCGTATCCGGTGAACTTTTCGGGGTTTCGAACCAAGCTAACATAATCGCCCTTTGAGCTGGCGCTCTCATCCTCAGGAACACAGTAATCTCGATCGTCGCATTCGTCATCGTACTCAAACACACAGCTCTCGCCAACGTTCTCGCCCAGAAGACCACCGAGCGGCTTCTGAGGGTGTTGGCGCTGAGCCTTCTTGCCGGGATGCTTAGCACGAGGACCCTCTAGTTTACCCAGAGCATGCGCACGCCAGACCTCAGGAATATCCTCCTCGTTGTCTAGTGTCTCGACCGCGCATCCAATGTTGCCGCACATGCCATTCTCGTCGTTCCAGAAGGGACATTTCTTGTGGAAGAGGTTGACTCGGTAGTGTGAGAAGAAGTCGGTGTTTCGGGTGAGGTCGTCGACGGCGGGTTTAGTTTGGAGGTTTAATTTATCGAGGGTCGAGTATGAAGCGCAGGCATCGCCAACGATGGACTTGGGCGAGATCTAGAGGCTTGTTAGCGAGTGTTCGAGGTGGCGCGTTGCTTCGCTGGCAGGTAAATGTGGCGGCAATCTCCCAGACTCAGCGTCGCAATGGCGATAAACATACATGGCATTCGTCCTCACAAGATCCCGGTGCAGCCCAAAGGGCAAACACCGAGAGATAGAACAGCCTGCTCGCAGGCTTCATGGTAACTAAGCGCCCGAGCGATGTGCCGATGCGTTGTGTCGGAGAATTCGAGTGTAGTGTAACGAAGACGATAGACAAGAGCCAATGCTATTTCACAGTACAGTCGCCAGCGAGTGAAGGCGAAAGTAAAATATCCGAGTATAAAATAGAAGAATGGAGAAAAAGAAAGAGGCGACTTGAACGGCGGTTTTACTTCCACTTGTCAAAGAAGCGACGTATGAAGGTAAGATAAAGTGGGTTGACGGCTTCGGCGGGCAGCGAGGACACTTATCCTGAAAGGGTATAGCCAATCGAACGGTACCTTAATTAGCTGCTGTACCTTTAAATTCAAGCCGTTGCAGTTTTTAGTAGTAGTATTTAATTGACAAGAGAAGCTGTTTATGCAAGGAAATGAGAAGCTAAGAGGCTACTTAGAGTATAAATAAATAGGCTTAAAGGTTCCTTGGAGTATAAATAAATAAATAAACTTGCTCGTAAGACAAGCCACGTATGGAGACTACGGAATAATTCTGTGGAAGATGCCACGCTGGCTCTCGGATTTTGAGGCGAAGCAGACAGACCATCTAGAACTGACCATCACTTGCCTCTTTAGATGCTCCGCAAAGCTCCGTTTAATCCTTGAAATCATACTATCAACGGAATAATCAAATCTACCTTCAAGACATATACCTTCTTCAATAATTGAAAAGAAATAAGATATCAATTGATGGCTTTCCGATGTTGAGTGAAAGACTTGACGCTGTGTAAGTGAAATGTGTCCAAAACCACCAATTACCAAGCACATCTGAGCTGATTTACAAGCCCATCCGCTAACCCACCTTTGGTCCAACATCAGACGATCTGGATCTGCCGAGTGTCCCTGATCATCCCATCTCGACAAGAATAGCACCTATTATAAACTTTGGACTACACCATCATAAAGTTGACACATTTACCATAACACATACACATCTACCTATCATAACTCCTCGGGATTAACATCACCATGACTTACAAACATCCCATCTTAAGACATCCAACCAAAACCCTCGTATGACATCCCATCCCTTTCTAACCCAAAATGTTTCACAATTGTGGCGCGCTGTAACAAAGCGTGGTTCTGGAATAAGTCACCCTTTTCTTCATGATTCACAAGCCACATGAGGCCATTCACATTCACAGCACAGCTATTCACAATACACTATTGATGTAGTAGACACCAACCATTGAACGCGTCACAATGCAGCATACCAATATATTGAACGTTAAATCAGTCATTTTCTTTTGCTAGTATTATGCGATGCTGTCTATGTCATCCCTTCTTCCCACATTCAATCCTCCATCACCAAGCCCATTATTCCCATCATGCGCTTTTGAGGGTATACCGTGACCCCCCCCAATCTTTCTTCACTCCCCAAAAGCTGTTAGCCCCCAAATTCAGAGACAATTCAGACAAACCACTTCGTTGAAAATGCCCAACCAAAACCGATAACACCTCCGGGATCATTTCCAGATCCAACTCCATTAAACTCCAGGGGGGCATGACGGATCCAACTGTTTTTGTGACTCGATCCCTTTTCCATGCGTCATACATCGGACCCAAGAGACTGGTAAGATAAAGCCTCTCCCTTTAACATCTCGGCAGGGGCGTATCATGCATGACAAGGTTATACCATCGAGCACTGAATGGGGCGGGACGAGCGTGTTGAACCAATAAAGTAAAGTCTCTTTGTTTTTTCTTTATATCTCAACGTGCAATCGTGGGGGGACGCTGAGTGAATCATCCGTCTGTGTGGCACCGATATAAGGGGCTCTGTGCAATAAATATGTATGGTACATTAAGGGGGGAAATCTGAGTCGTGGGGTAGTCTGGTCGTTTACTGAGGTGGTTGGAAGTTGAGCGGTCGCCTAGAATTCACGTTAGCTAGAAGCACGGGAGGGTGCAGATCCCGCAGTTGGGGATCCCATGGCAACATACTTGAACAGAAGAATGTGTGGTTCTGGCTCGTGAACTTCGTAGTGTTCCCATCCTAGAGACTGCGCGGCTGTTAGTTTGTTGCTTCCAACGTTTCCGCCCTTCACAGACGAAAGCGCGGACGTCATGTCGTACCTGAGTAATGCCAAGAGCTCGCCATTCCTCCTCCCACAAGAGCTTGAGAGTTCCCTTTGAGGAGTCGTGGTAGTCTTTGGGAATAGCCTTGAGCATGGCTTTGGGAAGCTGAACGTGACGGTACTCGAATTCACTGTCAGAGTATCGAGCGGAGTAGTGGATGGAGTCGATGAACTCTTCCACGCGGGCGCGCTCCGAGTCTGACAAAGGTCGAGGCGCCTTATTCCGGCGGGTGGTATCGATGTCGAAAGGCATTTTTGGCGGTTTTTGTGGTTTGGTTGTAGGAGGGGAGGAGAGAGCTCCAAATTGTCGAAGGGTGCGGGGAGGGGCACAAGAGCTTCGGCCGATCGATTGGTGAGGTGCGGGTCAGAAAAGCAGGTTCCGTCCGTTTATAAATCAAAAGGCGATTTTCTCAAGCGACCGTTGGTGACTGCTTTTTTTTTTGTTGAGCTGTGTCAGGCGAGACAAGACAATTCAAGATCTGCGAATGTTTTGGAAGTAATGTCACGCGAGATCGGCGGAAAGTTGAAATCTTGCGCAGGCGCGAGGCTGGGTCTTTCGGAGGCGGTCAAAGATTTCCCGGGGTAGGACTTGTATGGAGACGAGGGGTCGTGTCTACTAGAACCAGGTTTTGGCTCGGGACAAGATCAGATGCGATTAAGCTCACGATACTTTTGACGATAAGACGATAGAGTTTAAGAAGTCCTCGAGAAGGATCCGTGTCCTGAGAAGGAGTAGTAAAATCTTGATGAGGGTAGGTAGAAGTGAAGAAGGAGGAGGAGGAAGGGAAAATAAAAGAGATTTTGGTGATGGTGTTGAGGACGACTTTTGTTTTTGCAAAAGGCAAACCTGAAATGGATGGGCAGGCAAGGCAAGGTAATGCAATGCAAATCAATGGATGGGATTAATATTAAATGATGGTTGGTTCAAACGAAACGGCCTTCACAGAGCGGGAAGGAGCTGGACTGGGCGCTGGGCTTGGATCCTAATTTGGCAGGTGATTACTGGTCACTGACCAGTATTTAGGTGGGGTAGATACACATTGGAGGGGTCAGTCACTTTTTTTTCAGCGTGGCTTTGAATGAAAGTAAACAAAAGAATTCGATTCAATTCAATGGATCGTTTTCCCAAGGCAACACTCTCCCTTTTGCGGGGTGTCACAGTCTCCTTTTTAGGCCTCAAACCAGCCTATTCTGGTAACATCTAATGCAGTGAATCCTCCATCTCCAATGTCTCTGATAAGCTGGGCTGCCCCTTGAACTCTGGTTGTCCTTCCAATACGTTCATAGCTCGTGTTTACTGTACTGTACTTGAAACTATCGTGCTCGTTGCCTTTCTTACCCCTCCAGATCGACAGCATGATTCCTCATCTCACTGTTGTAGTGGACAGGGATGTTATTCATCTACCGTGTCTAACGACCGTTTGATCTTCATAACAAAGTTATTCTCAGCCTCAACTCTGCATGCCCGTATTATGTTTAGGCCCGTGCTTTAGCTATGGCTGGGTGTACTTTGTTTGATGACAATTGAGAAGCGAATTGCAGTACCAGAAGCTACTCATGCAGACAAGCAACAGTCTCAACCAGCATTCTTTATTCTCCCTGAATCAGCTACCGGCAATTCAGTTGAGAAGGAAGTCGAAAGCCGTTATCTCAAGCACGTGGCTTCCATACATGTCTGATTATTATCGTCCCGTGTCTCAATCATTCATCCCTGAATATTCCATAACAATACCCTAGAGTTAACGTTACAAACGCATCAATGGCCCCATTTCGACATTCAGCTGCCGTATCCTCTTCTCAGCTCCCAATTCTCGTCACGTCATATGATGTCACTGAATCTTTCCCGGACAATCCGACGTTGCGTTTAAACTGCAGTGTTTACATCCATCGCTAGCGGTTCTTTTTTTTAAATCCTTTTTTGTCTCTCTTATTGGACCTGTAAAGTTTCAAGTCTCGGAATGGACGATGGTATCATAGCAACCCGCACGTCTCGCATTGACCCCGATACTCTGGTAGGATCTAATTAATCTAAGTCATGTCGAAGACCGGGCCAATTCGTCCGTTCTTTTTTTGTTCGGACGGCTCGGTGACTAGCGGCTTCAATATTAACCTCCATGACGTGGAATGGATCCCAAATATTGTCATGATTCGAGAAAGGGTGCAGACTTTGACGATGTACCGCTTCGACCTGATCCTTTGAGCACAACGTGATTCACGACATTTCCAATCTTGACTTTTATCCCCGGAACACTGATCTCCCATTTGCGTATGTCGTCAAACTTGGACTGTCTGAACAGTCGTAGTGTCTTGAGCGACATTTCGTCGGCTGGCAAATTGAACGTCCACCCAATAGATACATGGAACGCACTTCCGACTTGCTCTTTTGTATCTCGCTGATATAGCGTTGGTTGGTCAAACTGCTTAGCTACCGTGTTGCTTCGCGCCAGTAAACTGCTGAGTTCTGGGTTCAAAGGCTCTGCTCCATCTTTGGTGCTGGCAACACGGAGGATGAGAAACGTGCGATCTGAGTTTGGTGATCTGTACCATGCCAACCCTTGAGGTCTGACGGCAAAAGGTGCGATACCGCTGTTGTTGAAGGTTTCTGTTATCTTATCTAAGAAGTCATCCTTGCTTCCTGTCGTGAGAGATAATGGGCGAGATAAACTGATGTGCAGTGGTAGAGGTGAACCCAGATCACTTGTCAGGAAATTGAAGAGCTTGATTTCACTTGACACCTGCTCTTCAATATCTGCGATAAGAGTAGTGAGTAGTCCATGCTGTACAGTAGAAGGATGCCCTGCAACAAGTTAGCGATGCAATCAACACTCGTAAATGGGAACGTACATTCAATGTAGACGTGACTGGGCCAATTGCCGACTACATGAGGAACCTGACGTTTCCGTCCCTGATGCAAACTCGGGTCATCAACAACACTCTGTCTCACAGTAGAAGCATACAGATCATGAAATGTATCTGGCAAAGGTGGCATAGAAGACGCTGCATCTGCATCTCCATCTACCGAATTGTCGGCACCCTTCTGACGTTTGGCACGGTGAGATTCATCTTCGGAGCCGGACTCGGATGAAGAATAATCGACGAGGGCCATGCCGTCATACAGACGTAATTCTTTTTGGCCCGATGGTGTTTTGTCTATTCTGAATATGGACCCCGTTAATGAGTTTGCGCGTCTGGAGTGCGCGTTGCGTTTGATCATCCGTTTAACTTGCAGGTACGCGGCAATTATTCCCGTAGTGGGGCACAACGGTCATTATCAATGTGAGTGTCTAGCGGCTGGGACTCCGATGATGACGATTGGGTTAATGCCATGGCTAGTTCACTTCACATGCTTTCCTCACTAATGAAGTTTGATACCATTTGATGATAAAAATAATCCTGTCATTGAACTTTGTGTGTCATCGCAAGATCCGATATCCGGGTATCTCTATCTCATTGTTGCTGATCAATTGGAATAGGGTAGCAATGGGACGTCATGGCTTATTCGTTGCGTCAGTTGCGGGCCGGACAAGCAAGAGTATTCTTGGTAGTGATATCACTGAGGCAATTGGGAGTTAGTCACTGACGATAGAATAGAGAATCTGTATTGGTGAGTCTTAATTGTTCAGAGAATTCACTGCATGAATTATAACATAGCGGTCTGTATTATTGTCCTTCGAGACTCTTTCATTTTCCCCACAGCATTGACGAGTGGCCTGGGCGTTGGAGGGTCCAGCCAGCTGTCATCCGTCCTCTGGGGGAACGGACGTTAGCGACAGAAGCCACAGAGGGGAAGCACCCGACCGTCGGACTAGATGGTCCATTAGCCGGTCAGGTTCAGGTCCCTACAAGCAGTAGCGAGAGAAAAGCTTAGACCCAGACCCAGACCCTGCCCAATGCATTCGTATGCTCAGCTGACCAGACAGAATTAACGAGGATTCTCCTTGTCACTGTCGGCTGTTTAATTTTCTACATCTTCATGCTATAGGTTGCCAGCTGTTTAGCTTTTGTTGAGAGAGAGGCTTAGACTGACAGTTTCGTATGTCTAAGACAATGACAACGACAATGAGCCTTTTGCTTCCGAGCCTGCCGCGATTGGGAGAACGGAAGAGATGGAGGGAGATCGGCTTGAGTAAAGGCGAGACAATGACTGATTAATGGGGATGACTGATTGATTGACATGCGGGACCTAGCTAATGTAGAGCCTGGTGGATGCCCATTATCCCGTTCCCCCCCTCTGTCCCTCCAACTCTTCACGAACTGATTTAGACTGAAGGAGTCAAGACCTGGAAAGTCCCTTAAACCGGTTCAAGAGGCGTCAATAGCGTCCGAGCCAGGCGGATGAAGCGGCCAGAATTAGAATCTGGATCAAATCACGGGAACTTTGACAACCCCCCGCTATCGAGCTATACCATAGAAGGAACTCTGAATGGGCGCATGATGGGGATGGAGGGGGGGGACGAGACCGCTCTAAGATCTACATCCCAGAAGACCACATGCCATGTCCCATTTGTCTCCGTATTGTACCTGCGCCTTACGTACCTCGAATGGAGAGCTTCTTTTTTTCTGAGACTTTTTGGGAAGGATTGCATGGGAAGGTGGGTAGCTGTGCTGTGCCTGTGCCTTCCGGTTGTTGAATAAAGAGGCTGCATGGTCCTCCTTCCATCCCACCGTTTTGTTTTCCCGTTACTTTTCTCTCTTCACTATTATCTACTGTCTTACACTGAATAAGAGACAACTTGCTATCACTGTCGCATTAACAAACGAACGATACTCACAATACTCAAGAGACCGACGACAGACATTGCATCGATTGGGCCAAGTCACCGATACAAGAACACACTCATCACTGTCTACCATCGCATTGCAGACCAAGATCTCACTCAATTACTTGCGACTCGATAAAACCTACGACCAGCAGCCGAAACACACCACAATCAATTCTCTCTCCCCAGTCGCCACCATGAAGGAATCAAGCGACAAGTCCTGGGTAAGTCTTGGACCCTTACCTGAGCTAAAATAATACCCTTGCCTCTAAGGCTCTACCCAACCGTCAATGCACATCATGGCCCAGTCTTTTCCTCTTCCGTTCCTTGCTTGGGTTCAGGGTCCGCTCCGCCGCTTTCTGTCTGCTTCTGCTTCTGCTTCTTCCCTACAACGTCATCCCAAGAATTTATTGTGATGGAAAAAAACGTCAGGGATGGATCCAGCAGGAACAAGAAAGGACCCTTCATCCGCTACGTACCTTACTTGCGTCAATGTCGATCCCCAAGATTGACGGCCCCTTGGCTTTTTTCCTTGGGACGCAAGCCAAGTAGCCAACCATGCAGTACCTGGTACCACAGCCCATAGTCCACGCAAGCCCGATGACGTTCATCAGAAAACCACACCACAGCCTTATCTGACGTTCATTATTGAACTTTGCGCATTGACATCGTCTCATTTATTTAACCTTCGTCTCTTCTCAATAATTGTCTAACATAAATTAATAGGCCAAGGCTTACCTACTTGATCCTTTGAACGAACCTGAACCCAACCAAGACACCGGTATCGGCAACCTTTCAGCTCAATTTCGCAGCTATTCTCTAGAGAGCTCTGAATCAAACTCAAGTAAAGATCACTCTGAGAAGAAGAACAAGCAAAGAGCTAGCCACAAACATCGCGGCAGCTATCCCACACCACCTACTTCTGCCAGCCCAACTCGCGACAGCTTTCACTCTTCGAACCCTTTCTCAGACGCTGCAACTTCGCGACGTCAATCGGGTGCTCCATCCATCTCACTTTCTCCTCCAAACTCTCCTCCTCGTAAGGAAGAGGTTCCCGAGAACCCATTTCAAATTTCTTCGGTGAACCGATCAGCCAGTGCTCGAGTTCCTGCTCAACGCAACCGACCTCAAGTCCAGCACAACCGCAGCTTTAGCGCCAGCAACTGCGGAGTTTCTCGTCAACGATCATTGATTCAAAGATACCCCGGCGACATGTCTCACCGTCCTCTTGACATCCTTAGAAAGGAGGCTCGCGCAGCTGACCGCGCCCCTCACCTGCGACGCAAGCAAATGCCCATGACTGACACCATTGATGCGCTCGACACCATTGGTGGAACTTATCATCACGGTGGTCCCTATGACGCCACTCTCGCAAGCCGCAATCAGAACAAGAAGTACTCGCCCGTTGCTGCTGTTGAGGAGTCTAACCGAGAAGCTCTCCGCGCCACACCCAGAGCAAACATCCAGGATTCCCTCAACAAGAAGATGCCTCTTCAGGGCACTGCCGCTATTCCCAGCGGCGAGCGGGACTTTACTGGCGACACCATCAACTATGAGGAAGGTGCTGATCTCATGAGAGAACGCGACGCCCAGGGTGGTGCTTACAAGCGTTGGGATGGTATTGTAAGTGTTTTAAATATGACGTCAAGTGGACTCTGACTAACTTTTACAGCAATACCACCCTGACGACCTCAAGGGCAAGGGAGAACCTTCTTACACATACGAGAAGGATCTCAAGGAGAAGAAGCGCGTTCAGCGAGGTGAACCCAATGAATACGAGCTCTCTTCCAACATTGGCAGCAGCAGCAAGCGCCCGGGTATTAGCCACAACCGAAGCTTCAGCGACCACCCCCGAACAACCCCCGAATACTCCAACGGCTCCGACATTCGTCGCAACAACTCTACAGGTCGTCACAAGTTGAGCGACGGTCTGCGAAAGCGATTCGGCAGCATTCGTCGCAAGAAGGCCACCGAGGTTCAGTAAATGAACTGACGACAGTATTGTTCATGTTTTTAACGGATTGGCGTTGTGGTTTTTATGTATATGGCGAGCGTTTTCTACGCGTGATGACGTATGTGTATACCTTGTGAACGATGAAAGGATTGGGCGCTATGGATATATATATGTACTCGGATGAAGCCTTTTTGTATTTTTGGTAAAAGGATTAGGGAAAAGAATGTTAGCTTTGGTTATGAGCTGATAGACATACATAAGAGTCTAGAATACAGCTGTTTTATCATGGTATATCCAAACAGTACGAGTGAGCGATGGCAGTGAAATCAGTGACTGAGATTGAGAACGACAATTGTGGTTTAAATGCTATTTGTATTGAAGCGTGTTTATAACCGCCGTATTATGCTAAACTATATGCACCTGTTACCTAAAAGTACGACATACCACTCCATCCCAAAACACCCTCCAACTCCTCCCTCAACTCCCCAACACCATCATAACCGCCCTTACCAGCAATCTCCGCCCGTTTCGCAGCACCCAGCTCAGCCCACCTAGCCAAAACCGCTCCATCAACAATCGCCCTTCCACCCGCTGCTTCAACACCGACAGGTCTTATACCATCCGGCAAACGATGCGCCTTGGCGTTCAGACCGCCGTGCGGTGTGAGCGCGGGTAGAAGCTGGTTTGTTACGGAGAGGAGACGGCGGTATGTTGTCTCTGGTAGGGGAATCAGACTTGCGATGTGGCCGGATGTTGAAGCGAGGAGGAGGGTGTGGGGAGGTTCTTGGGGGGGTGGATGGGAAGGGGGTGTTGTTCGGGGGAGGAGAAGGGTTGTTGAGGGTGGGTTGGGGGAGACGGAGAAGGAAGTTCTGTGAAGAAGGAGATGGCCTTGAAGAGATTTGGGATCTGTGGTTGTTAGTACATATCATGATGATAGAAGAGGAAAACTTACGCTCGGGGTTGAACTCAAGGATATGTAAATCTCCATCAGCATCCGCCGCAACAATAGCAAGATCATCACCATCAGGTAGAAAATCCGCTACAAGCACAGGTAATCGACCATGGCTTTTACCCAGGACCTTGAAAGTATACGGCTCCTCTGTATATCCCGCGAACCAAACACCCTTGAACGCATCGGCCATGAGACACAAACCCGTCCGCGAAAGTTCACGCGCGCTGGAGACATGGCAGCTCATATCGAGGAACGCGACGGGAAGAAGGGATCCGTCTTCCTTGAGACCTCGCACCATGCACTTTTGACCTTGGGCGACGAGCATAAGACCTTGAGTGCCGATTTCGGAAATAGCTGTTACGCCACCACGGGGAATATCTTCACGTGCGATGGCTTTGAGACGGCGGTTTGTCTCTGGCTTGCCGGGCTCAGGAATAACTGTGACGATATCGAAGACGTGCACGCGACCTCTAATGGGTAGGTCTTCACCCTTTGACACAGCTGTTCCGACAGCGACGAGGAAGCGACGTTCTTTGGTATCTTCTGAGACTTCGAGGTGCAGAGTTTTCATGCACTCGATTGATTCGCACGATTCAAGCTCGACTTCGTGAATGACGGTCCAGCTGATAGGACTAATAAGTTTCAACACGCCTCGGGGCATGGTTGGTGCGAAGGAGAGTGTTTCCTTGGCCCACTCCTTGTGATAGTCGTCGTCTCTGGGAAGTTCGAAGGGTTCGCTAATCATGCAGCCTGCGATGTAAGCACCAGTAGGTTGATGATACGCAATACCGCGAACGTCGGCGCCTAGAGGGACTTTCTTGACTGAGATACCAAGTTCGGTAAAGTTTGTATCAGGAGGAAGTTGAGTAACGCGCGCAATGCCCTTGTCGTCTGCATAGATGAAACCACGATCACAACCCTCTGTATGAAAACTGCTCATACCGCGAACACCGAGTCCTTGAAGGCCTATGACACGAGGGATACTCTTGCTAGACTTTAGGACGAAGCTGGGTGATGAGCCTGGGAGGAAGACGGTGCTGTAGCCGTTGATGTTTGTGCATCTGCGCAGTGGCATGAAACGGGATTGCTCGACATCATCGTCTTGTTCTGTTTCGACGGGTGTTGTAGCTAATGTTACGTTTGATGTCTTTTTAAAGCTGAGGGTGGCGGAGAGGTTTGTTTCGCTGCCTTGTCTTACGTGACGGAGAGGTTCGTAGATTGTGAGGTCGTCGGTTTGGTTTCGGAGCTGATGATGTTAGATAGACTCAATGGATGTGCGAGGGAACTTACGATGAGGTATGGAGATTGAGAGATAGTGTCACCAAGGTCAGCTACAAGAATCTCGCGCAGAGTCTCCTTTGCTAGACCTCTTCGCAGCGTGTAATCCGCTGACAAGTGAGGAGGTACGTAAGAAAGACCCTCAGCGACGTAGACGGGCTTTGAAAGATCAGGAAGAGCGTATACATGTAGTGCACCTGTTGAGCTGAGCAGGAACATCATGATCTTCTCAGTCTCGCTCTTATCGCTAGTAGGCTGGAAAGCGCCCTTTGCGTCCGCGTACAGACATCCAGCATGCCACTTGGTGTTCTTGAGTGTGTCGTCCATCTTTTCCACTTCTTCGAGCTCGTTATTGCTGTCGATCTGGGCAAGTAGGAGACTGCTGTCATCTCTAATGAGCAGCAAGTATGGGTCGGCGATGCTTGCGCTTGTGACTCTGGGTTCTGCGCCAGTTTCTTCATCCAACATGGGCAAAATCTGCGTAAGACCAAGATCTGCAATCGTCAGTACACATAGTTTTAAGCGTAGGGTCAAACTTACCTCCATCGTAGGATCGAACCTCTGACTTGAGAACCTGAATGATCCTCATCTGCTTCCCCATCGTCCCAGCCTCAACCGTAAAACCAGCAGCAGGGTCAAACTCAGTATCCTTCAGCGTCTCAAATCCAGCACCAGTAAGAGCATACACATCTGAAGTCTCGTAACCGTCAAGATCGACCTTGGCCACAATCATAAACTTATCGTGCTGTTGATACGTCTCGTACTCATCTCCAACAGTGGCATTTCCACCAAGTGCTTTAGGCAATGGTTTCTTGACAGACATAGTCCAGAATCCTCGTGCTTCAGGGAACTCGAATCTTCCAATGACCTTGGGTTGGATGTTTCGGTTGAGAATGGCCATTGATCCAGCTTTTCCTCGTCCGACGATGCAGGCGAGGTGAAGGTCTGAGACAACACCATCTGAGAGAGTGTTCTCTTCACTATCAGGAAGGAAAGATGCTTTTCCAGCGGTGAGATCCTTGATTGGCGCGATGCTGAGCAGGGTGTCGTGTATGCGGAAGCTCAGTTCGCCTGATTTGCCTCCGCTAAGTGCCGGAGCCGGTTTCGCAGCCGCAGACTCGGTACCATATAGATCGTCGTCTTCATCATCGTCGTCCTCAAGATCCAGTTCGTCCACATCAAGCGCAATGTCTGCATCAATCAGACGAGGTTTCCTTCTCTTTTCTTGGCCCATCTTCCTTGTCCAACCCAAAACCACAGAGTCGCCAGTTTCGCTACCGACAAAGAAAGAGTTCTTGCCGAGCTTGGTTGCTGTTGATGCTCGAGCCTTGACGATGTTGCCCCCGTTTTCGTCTGTGACCATCTTGACGCTGAGTCCAGAAACTGTTCGACCATCGATCTGGAAAGATACAATAGCAAGCTGGCCATCGTTCAGCACCAATAGCAATTCTCCGTTTTCGATTTGCAGTTGCTCAATAACACAGTGCTCCAATCGCAAGTTCAAATCCGCTTGGTCCGTCAAGCTAAAAGATGTAATCTGTCGTGCCATTGAGTTCACAGCCACACCATTGGCTTTACCCGACTGATCAACATGAATCAACTCATTCTCTCCAATAAGCAAAGCACCACCAACAGGCGCCGGCAAAGCAAGAATCTGGAACAAATCTCGAGGAAGATCCGTAACCGAAAGAATAGTCGTCGAAGCTCGCTGTTGAAGATCTAGCGTGAAAACCTTGTATGTAAGATGATCCTTCTGACCAAGCGAATGCGCAGGTTCTTGGCTGGACGACAAAATTCCAAAGGTCGGTTCTCTATACTCATGCAGAAAGGCGAAGTGCACGGGATGAAGCAGACTGGGATCAAGCAGCGGAAGACGGAGGACAAAAGATGGTGTATATGGTGGTTCTAATGTGTCGCTATCTTCATTGGCCACTGTAGCAGTCTCCTTGACAGGTCGTGGCCCGTCGAGATCCTCATCCCAATCATCCATCTCCAGGTCTTCTTCCGCTTGTCGGAATGGTAGAATCGCGAGGTTGCGCGAGCCGAATTGGAAGGCGGCGCATCGACTGCCAGGATCAGCCTGGAGGTAATTGACATACTCGTCAAAGGAAACCTCCCATGGCGCACCTTGTAGCTCTTCTTTCTCGTAGTAGTGGATAGAGATGGTCTCCAAGGTACTCTTCTCGGGATCCCACACGGCCATACACAGCTTAGCAGCCTTGTATGCTAGGAGTAGAGCTTCACCTCCGCATTTCGAGTGCTTGGTCTTGATCTTTGCCAAACCCGTGATTGTACCAGAAAATGGAAGCTCCGCGACAAGGACTAGCTTTGTATTGTTTGTTCGATCGGTCTTGACAATCATAGTCTCGCCACCGAGAAAAGAAGATTCGAGACCATCATCATCGTTCGCGCGGTGATCGAATTCAGGTTCAGGCTTGGTAGGTTGGGCAGGTTGATTCTCGGGGTCGAATTCGGCGGCGATGGTCTTTGTTGTAAAGATTTGGAGTAGGGAGCCCTTTGCGACAACGAGATTGTTTGCCGTAGCTGAAGTGAGGGAGACGGTCAACGAGTGTGTGACGGCTGAGGGAGCCGCAAGCTCGGTGTAGGCCTGCATTTCAGCGAGACCATTCTACAGCGACGGAATAAAGTCGAATTGTTGTTGCTGCGGTCAATGCTGTATTGAATGTTTAGACCAAAAGAGTAGCTTAAGCTTCCAGGACGGATTATCGGTGAGCCGTTCCTCCGGGAGACCCCTGTAATTCTAGGCTGTAACAGCAGGGAGGGATTCTGAAGCATCTCCACTTAAGTAACGCTAGCGTAGAGATTGCGTCACGAAACATCGACAGCTTAAGGTCGAGCTTCTAAGCTAAACAATCGAGACCATCGAATCTTGTTTTCCACGAATCTTGCCTTTCTCTGATTGAGTAAAGTTCATCACGTTGCTACACCGATCGTTTCTGTCCGTCTTTAGCGACGTCACCCTGGCACTTGGGATCTCCTTTAAATCCCCGCGACCTGCCTAGAAAACCTTCCGGTCGCGACCTGGCTAGCTTCATTACGACTCCATCGTTGATCATCATCCACTGCGACCTGATTCAACGTCTTCTTCATCATGGCCCACGCAGGCCTCGTCCAGACCAGTTTGATCTGGGTCGCTTATGCTATCGCCGTAGCTTTCTGCCTTATTGCAGCGATCATCACCACATTCACATGGCAAACTCCCCGTGAACGATCCGCCGTTGTCAGCATCGTCGCCATCGTCAGCTTGACTTCACTACTCGCAACAGTTCTACTCCTACCCGTCGATATCGCCCTTGTCTCTGCCACCAGCTCTGCAGCGCTTGGTGCCAAGAAGGACTGGGCTACTCCCGAACGTATCGACGGCATCCTCTACACCCTCAAGGTCGTCTACTACAGCTTGTACAGTTTCGATGCTATCCTCTGTCTGATCGTTATTCCCTTTGCCTACTTCTGGCATGAGGAGTACGATGAGATCGAGGTAGAGGAGGAGGGCCGAACTATTTCCAGCCGTCTCCTCGCCGCAGCCAAGTACACACTCTTTTTCGTTGCTTTCGTCGTGGTTCTCTTCCTGCTAGGATTCTTTGTCCCAGCAGCAGGCGACAGCTCTCAGTCTCATTGGGATCTCGACTACTTCAAGAAGCTCGTCGCCCAGAACCATGGCGAAAAGGCTCTGACATTTGCTTTGGGTCTTCTACTTACCCTTGGCACTCTGCTCTACGTCGTCTACACCGGTGCTGGTCTCGCTCTTCTCCCCATCTCTTTCATCAAGGCCGCACCTTCAATCTCGGCTCCTCAACTTCACCAGACAACTGAATCTCAATTGGAACAGAACCGTGAACGCCAGCGACAAATCGACATGCGCAATGTTGGCCGACAGGAGGGTATGTCTCGAAAGGATCAGCGCGAATTGGATGCTTTGGTCAGGGAGGAACAGACTCTTGTCCGACGTGAGAGACTCGCAGCTGAAGCTCAGGGTGAAGGTCGTAGCAAGATCTACCAGGCTTGGCTCAAGGTCTGCGCTGTCTTCCGTCCTGTCAAGCTTATCGGCGGAATTCTTCTTATGCTCCTGTCTGTTGTCATCTGGGTTTCCATGCTCATTACCGGCATTGACAAGGCTAAGAACTCGGTCTGCAAGCAAAAGTGCGGTTACATCTTGGGTCAGATTCACGTTTTCCAACCCATGAACTTCATCTTTGTCAAGTCCGCCAAGGCTTTCCCCATCGACTACATTCTAATGGCTCTCCTTGTGCTCCTCTTCTTTAGCAGCTCAATCTCAGGTATCGCCACCGTGGGCATTCGATTCCTCTGGGTTCGCATCTTCCAGATCCGCAAGGGTAGGACAGCCCCTCAGGCTCTTCTGATTGCCACTGTCATGCTGGGTTTGATCATTCTGGCCACCAACTACGGACTCGCTATGCTGGTTGCACCCCAATACTCCACCTATGGTACTCAGACTTTCTGCACCAATGAACCTGCCCACCCCGGAGAGCAGCCTGACTGCAGTGGTCACAAAGACATGATTCATGCTTGCTCTGAGGCACTCAAGTACAAGCATGCCAAGGATGTTTGCACACCATCGGTGATGTCAACGGTCCTCAACCGCATCACCATCACATGGCCTTTCTTCGGTCTCATCGACTTTTGGGCTCAGTTCGCTTTCCTTGGTGTCTTCCTTGTTGTCTTCGTCACTGCCCTCTTCCGAACACCTAAGCTTAACCTTTCTCAAATCGACGAGGAGGCTGAGGCTGATGAGGAAGAGAGCCTTCTCGCTTCTACTGGTAGACGCTTTGGTGCGACTTGGCAGGACGTCCGAGGCAAGGTCAGCTCAGGAAATGACTCTGCAAACAACGGCAACGGATCACAATCCGCTGCTTAATTCTCACGTATAAATAGTATAAGTATTTCAGATTGAATGAGGTATTCTGTTTTTAGCACAGCAACATTGATGATTGGAGGCGTCAATTGGTATACTTGGGTATCTGTCTTTACAAGCACATGATTTGGGAAACAATAGCTATAGGACTGGAATTAAATGTTTACGCTCCCAACGCAACCTTTTTCTTCTTCTCCTTCTCCTTCTTGTTCTTCGTGAATTGTACCGCCTTGTGACTCCTTTCATCAAAACCAGCTTGTGGTCCACGATGCATCTCGTACCAGCACCGCGTACAATAAACGTCATCGTCGCAGCCGGGACATCGTAGCGTAGCATCTTCGAGACAAACAGTGCACCAATTTTCCACGTCGTCGTCGGTGTAATTCGTCTTTGTAGTTAATCTGTTGACTGGTTTACCGGAGGGTTTGGATGTTGGGACGGAGGGGAGAGATAGATCCGGTGAAGGAGCGCGTAGAGCGGCGAGACGGGCGGTTATATCATCTATATCCGCACTTCCTGCACGCGCAGAAGAAGGGATGTCGGTAGGATCTGATGGAACTTCTGGAAGTGTGACATCTCCTTCTTTTGTATTCGTTTCTTCCCCGTCATCGGATTCTTCGGTTTTTGCGAGGGCGGCTTCGACTTCTGCTTCATCGCGAAAGCGCGCGATGACTTCATCTACATCCTTGCCCATCTTCTCTCCATCTGAATCATCAGAGTCATCTTTCGTTTCTTCTTCATCCTTTGGGATTGCGTCTGCGAGTTGTTCTAGGAGGGCTTTTACTTCTGCGTCGTCTGGTTCTGTGCTGAAAGTATCTTCTGGTGCTATGTCGCCTAGGAGCTCTTCTAGGGTTTGATCGTCTGTTTGGAAAATGGATTCATCATCCTCTTCAATGCTGGGCTTTGGTGTGTCTTTTTGTGGTGTCTTTTCTGGTTGGGGTGCTTGAGGCTTTGGTGATTCTTGAGCTGTTTTGGGTGCTGGTGCTGGGGATGCTGGCTCATTGCTGCGTTCCCGTAGGGACTTGAGACGAGCGGCTAGTGTATCATCCCGAGTTGGTGACTTCTTTCTTTCAATTAAATCGACTTTGATTCTGCGTCTGTGTTAATATGGGAATAACATGAAGTTGAGAGTGAGGCGTACTCTGTTGACACGGGTTTCTCGGAGCTTGCGCTTTTGCCTCTCAAAGCATTCAGCCGCTCCATAAGTGACTTATCGACGTCGTTCGGCATTTTGAGTGAGAGTTTTATATTTCCTGAAGTATGGCGATGGATTTGAGACAGGCGAGCTGATGTTAAGGTAGATGATACGAGATGAGATGTCGCGATGGAGTGAAGTGAAGTGAGGCTCTGACGTGTGGCGGGGGCGGGGCTACAGCGTCTTGGCTTTACGGGGAGAATAACTCCTGAGGGGCAATGCCAAGCTGGAGAGACGAATAGTGAATCTATTTCAAGACATTACTTATTTGGTTATTCATGATGCGAAAACGAATATGATTTTTGTTTTTGATGTTGACATTGTTGAAGGCTTGCTTCAACCTCTGAGGTCTCACTGTAGCAGTGTGTTCTGTAGGCCTGGATGTTACAGCGTTGTGTTCCCAGGGCTACAACAAACGATTGAGCTTCTTCAGGCACGACAATCCAAGTTAATAGCTGCAACGACCAAGAGCTTAAAGGGCGATGAGACAGGGGTGTGTGAGAAGGCAAAACTTTGATCAAGAAAGTTGTTATCATTTTATAGGATGACACCAATGGAACTGCATTGAGCAGCAGTGGAAGTTTGACCCGGATCTTCTTCTACAGCACGATGCTTTACTAGGCATCGCTGATAACTCAGACATGAACATTTGCATTGGCACCTTACTGAACGTTTGAGACCCCTTTTATATTGAATTAAGTGGATGTTAATCTCAGGAGCTGTGATCTAATGCAGTCAACATATAGCTTGGACTCATCGATGCCTTCATTCTGACTATCAAGTTGCGAAAAGATCACCCACCATATTAGCCACTGAGATGCTCTCTAATCCATCTTAGTGTATGAATAATTTTCTCGATTACTTATCGTATGGTAATTTGCTAGAATACGATGTGATTACCATGGAATTAACTTGTGCCTGAGCTAACCCACGCCAGCGGCAAACTATTGAAGACGCTTATCTAGATAGCCTCAGACGTTTGTTGAACTGCCTCATTGACTACAGCGTCCAATGGAGGGCTAGAACTACCACGATCCTCGAAGCTTAAGGAGATTAGAAAACAGGAGAAAGGATGAATGTAAAAGAAGTCATGTATTTCTGATCTATGCATCTTCATTGTTGTTCTCCATAGGTTGTTTAAGATGTCTTGCCAGTTTGTTCGTTGATCTTGGCTGCGGTGCTTGGGACCGCTAATGCGGGACCGTGTAAGCCTTCTGGTACAACTACTGCTGTCTCGGAGTCTACTGTTGAGACGTCCACCAGTGTTGCTACTAATGAGACGTCAAGAAGTGTTGTTTCTTCAGTCGACACGTAAGGGTTCAATCTTTCTTCAAGGATGAGTATGATCAATAACATGTTTACAGCCAGAGCGCCTTGTTTACTTATACAACTGATGAAACCACCACCACTACTACCATCGACATCCAAACCACAACCTCAGGGGCACCTATCGAATCATCCATGTCCAGCAGCGAAACCGAGACACCTACCACAACAACTGCTGGAGACATCACCACAACCACCGAGGCTGCCACCACTAGCTCAGCAGCTTCGATCTGTACTCCTCCCGAGGGAACAGTCTGCGGGAGACAAGGCTACCGTACCACGAACAGCGGCCAGTTGGGACAAGGCAGTGCCGGAACACTGGATGAGTGTATGCAGAATTGTCTGCATACATCTGGATGTGTGATTGCTGCGCTTAAACAGAACGCAGCCTGCGAGATGTGGTCTGAGATCCCAGGATTTGATGATTCGGAGACAAGTTTTAAGTGGTATCAGCCTGCATGCTTGTGCCTAGATGATGCTGCGCCTACGAATTAAGAAGGGGGAAGGGTGTTATTTAGATCGAAGAAGATTGTTTGTAATGAGGATGATATGTTCGATTCTTGGTATAATGTATTTTGTCTTTGCACGAATCGATCTCGTAGTGAGCCACCTGTAATGCGTATCCTGCCCAGTGTACCCCAACTTAGGTAGTTTGCGAAAGTCATATAAAATTCCCAGTTCGATAACTCATCTTCATCATCCGGAACGGTAGCGCTCCAACTTTCGCCATCAATTCAAGCGCTCGCGTTCCAGATCAAGACATCGATATCGGTATCCTCACGAACATGCACACCCACAAAGATGCCACCTAGAGACTGCGGCAAGGGTCGCAGCAACGCAGACGCCATGGGCCGTAGTCAGTTTAGTGTATGAATATACTTCCTAGACGAATCTTGTGAAGTTGGGCTGCGTGGATTGAATGGGAATCTCGATGGGTGAAGTCAGAGTATCTATTTAACTTCCGACAATACATATCCATAGAGTATAGTTGGAAATACATATTCAACACAGGAAGACATTCAAGACCGTCGAGTTGGAAGCTTATGCTGATTAACGTCCGAGGTCAAATATTATATCGCGAGGTAGATAAAGTCAACATCAAGCTGAGTAATATAAATGGCCTTCTTCCAAGCTGTTATCAGTCGAACATTCTTTCTAGATTTCTAAGTCTCCTGCTCTGCATTTATTGCTCTCTAGAATGTCTCGTCAGTTCGTTCGTGCGGTTATCTTGGCTGCAGCTGCGGTGCTCGGTGCCACCAAAACGGCGAAAGCGGGACCGTTGAAGCCGTCGTGGTCTGCCACTGTTGGTGTTGAGACGTCAAACGATGTTGTTTCTACAAGTGGGACGTATATTTTGGACTCCAGGTTCATTCGAGAATGGTTATTAACGAGTAGCGACAGTACCTTGCTTATATCTACTGAGACATACGTTCCCACAAGCACCAAGATACTCACAACTGCCATCACAGCATCCACCGCCCCCATCAAAACAAAGAGTGTCGCTCCTGAAGGCGTCATATGCGGTGCAAAGGGATATCTGTTAGACTCTGACAGCGACTACGTTGAATCGGGTCGAAATGGGTCAGTTCCTGAGTGTCTTGAAGACTGTCTCGAAAAAGATGGCTGTCGTTTCGTCGTCTTCGAAAGGGGTCAGTCGTGCGCCTTTTACTCGGAGGTTGCACCTCTTACGTATCAGAATACAACGTTTAAGTGATATGAGCTTAATTGCTTGTGATGATACGTCAACCGCAATTGAAATGACGACTGTTGAAGACATCACAACCACTACAAGCACTGAGGATATCACCACAACTTCAGCATGTATCGACAGCAAAATTAATTGTGTTTTGCATTTGGATTGCATGAGTTTTGCGAGCGTTGGTTAGCGATTGTTACGCAAACGGTCAGGAAACGGATCTTGAAGGGAGTGAGCTTGCTTGCTTCTGCGATACCTACGCCTTAAGAGGGGGTTGATATGGGAAGATATTATCACGACACTTTGAGAACAGTTAATGCAATGAGGATACTAAGTTCATGTCTTGTCCATAATGCATTTCATCTCGACATTAATGATCTTGAACTGAGTGTCTTGGCTTAGTGCATCAATTCATTGAAGTAGTCAGCAATCACGAAACATAGCGACAGCTTGCTCGGCTTGCTTACTCACAATGTCCGAAAGACAATTGAGTTCAACCCATCCGCCACTTCTACTCAATTGATTGGCAGCTTGTACAAACGCCGATGATTACGTGGGTGGTAACACTAACATGCCATTGGATTTCGGCGTTTAGAGACCCGCTTTTGTCGTGATGCTTCATCGGTTTCGGGGTTAGAAGATCATCATTTCGGTCGGAGATACTATCGTTGGCAGCGTCATTGATCTGTGATACATGGAATATAATTTATTTAAAGGCCTGAATGTACGGTTGGAGAAGTTGTATCAACATTCTCATCATCAATTGTGTTAACAAGACTTCACCTGGAAGCACTGACAAACAACCATCAAACACACACACAGCAACACAACCCAAATTTCCAATATCATGTCTTCACCAGTCTGGTTCATCACAGCTGCATCATCAGGCTTCGGTCATGACATCGCGCTCCATGCCCTCAAACTAGGTCACACTGTCATCGCAACAGCGCGCAGCACATCTCGTGTCCAGGACCTTGCCGACGCAGGAGCCCACACCCTCGCCTTCGACGTAACATCTCCCATTTCAGACCTTGAAGCCATCGCAAAAGACGTCTACGCCAAGCATGATCGTGTTGACTATCTCATCAACGCTGCTGGATTCATCCTCGATGGTGCCGCCGAAGAGATCTCACAGCAGGAGCTGTACGATAGCTTCAACACCAATGTCTTTGGCATCTTTAACACTATCAAGGCTTTCCTACCTGGTATGAGAGAGCAGAGTGTTGGAGAGAATGGCCGTCGTGGAACAATCGTTACATTTGGCAGTATCGGCTCTTGGAGAGGAGGTGCTACATACTCTGTCTACTCCATGGTGAAAGCCTGCATGTCCTCCCTCGCCGAGTCACTGCGCTATGAACTTGAACCGTTCAACATCCTAGCTTCAGTTGTTGAGCCAGGCTACTTCCGCACGAGTTTCCTCAATCCTGGTGTGAAGGTCACTAGCAAGAATCGCATGGACGTGTACAATGACGAGAATACACCCACGGGCAAGACGCGCATAGCGTTGGAGAAGACGGATAACAATCAGCCTGGCGACGTCAAGAAGGGAACAAAGGTTATTGTGGATATTCTGACAGGGACGGGTGTTGGAAAGGGGAGGGATGTGCCCGTGAGGATTATTCTGGGCAGTGATGCGGATGTATTTATTCGGAACAAGCTCAGTGAGACACTAGAGATCTTGGACGATTGGAAGAGTGTCACTGTCAGTACTGATATCACAGAGTAGGGCGCTTGCTTGCTGTAGTCTTAGCAAGCAGAACAATAGAATTGGTATATAACATTAACTGGATGCAAACCTTCAGAAAAAGAACAAATACAGTCGCTTTTGAGAAACAAGCATTGATGCTTAAAGAGTGTTTAGAGTATATGTGTCACTTCACTGCCAATCTCCTAGCTTCATAAAGCTGATAGTAGCTGGCACTGGCAAGAGGTGGCAGTGTAATTTATTATTCTACCCAGCGGCCGCGTAGGCCTGAGGTTTTCGAGTTTCATTCACCCTCAGGCTCCAGCTTAATAAATTTCCCGCCCTCCTCAACTCTTCCACAAACCCACCTACCATCACAAAATCCGCTCTCGACCTGGCCTTTACCTCATCACCACCCGCTCTACGAAAGGGACAGTGGTCGGCTATCAAGATC